>NC_141024.2:6975000-7125000 GCF_052040795.2 Danio rerio
CTCCATCACATCAACATTAGGGCCCCAATTGCTGCCAGCAGAGCTTAACTTTCATTTCTCTTCACCAGCAGAAATCATAAAAAAAACGCTCTCCAAGAGTTTCATTTAAAAGGACTTGACGGAAACAGCTGGAGAAGTACAAGAGGAAAAAGAAAAGGAGACAGACAGGAAAGGCGAGCGAAAGAGATTTGAAAAGGCTTCACAGGTGAGGTGGGCTGAGGGACACCCTGTCTGTTTGGTCTCTCGCAGAAAGAAGAAGGGCATGTTTATGCAGACGGATTCTCTCTCACACGACTCCCTCTGGCTTCGGCACTCCACATCACTCCACGAGCCTCAGAATCAGGTAGTGTGACCACACAATTGGCCCAGAGGCACGGCTTTCATGAGAGAGAGAGAGTTACAAAAGTGAAGCGCATGCCATGCAGAGAAATCAGACACTCTCGGATTTGGCAGCACGGTTGCTCCGACACACACATTTCAGCCGGAGAGCGACATGTGCCCTGAATGGGGTTGCTCTCGTCCCAACAACAAACACTTTTATCATCTATCAAGGCAGGTAAGCGTGAGACAATTTGATTGTACGGACTTGCGGTTTGCGGCAGGGAAGCCAAATACCAGGCTCTAGTACCTCTGCTTCCGCAGGATCACTTTTCAAACCACGATCAAATTATGGTGAAGAACAAAGCGGTTGGCTTGTATCTTTTGTAGAAGGCTTTTTTTCCTGTGAATGGAGGCCAGACAAAGCGTTCAAATGGAGAAAGCGTTTCAAAACAGCGCTATCAAAGCGTTGCGGGGGAGAACTCTGTTAACGTATAAGATTTCCTTCTTCTGAGGAAAATAACATTAGCTGTTTATATGAACTATCAAACATAAGAAACACAATGAAATCTTGGACGTCTTGTGAGAAGAATCACTTTTTATTAAACACGCGCACACACAAAAATAAGACTAAGCTAATTTAATCTAATTTACATTTAAATGAATCCTTTTTGTGGCCAATTATTCACATAATCTAGAAGTCTTACAACTCCACGGGAGGCCGGAATCCTTCATACTCAGTTGCTTCAAAGCCTCTAAATAAATTGGCTGCAAGAAAACCAACGGCGGCTTCCATTGCATGCTTCATGTCATAATCCCAGTTTAGTCAACTCAATTGGAGTTGATGTGACAATTGTCTGAGCATACGCTTCTAATCTGTCTCAGGCTGTTTAATACACATTTCTAATGACAAAATTGGCAGATATTGACTCACATATTCATATTCAAACTGCATTCGTAATCCAACCATGTCTATTCTACACCACAATCTATTTCATGACCACACAGGGGTTCCGAATGTACTCAAGGCGACACACGGGGGGACCTGACAGCATGAGACCAATGCATTGGGCATGATCACCTGCTAGCAAAACTCCAGTTTAACTCCTACCACCTGCACCACGGGGGTCAAACCTGTGTCAGACCTCTCTGATGTCAAAAAAAGAGCGTCTTGTTTCACCATCGTCCCATTACATGGAACCATTCCAGCACTTACAGCCTCTCCACAATAAACCATGTAGAGCTTTGAGTATCAAACTTGCTGGATACATACTGAAAGACAAAAAAGACCAGGTAGAAGTCGCAGTGAAGGACACTGACTCTCGGCCCATTCAGAAGGCTGATTAGCATAGCACTCCTGCCGGATCAATAACCTCATTGACTCGGTCTGTCTCCTCTATCAGGAATGATGGCAGACTCTCTTTTGTAACTCTATTCTCAAGGCAACAGTCTATTCTCCACAAACCCTCACTCAATTTTTCAAACGGGCCTCGATTTGTTTCCTTCTGTCTCACTGTCTTTGAGAATGTGAGTAAATAAAGCTGTCCGCAAGCCACTGAGGAAGATTAGCATGTTAGCTTTTCGCTTTATCTGCTGCTGAATGCCTGGAAGAGAAGAAATGATGTCTCACCATCATGCTAATTTTACTTTACAAACCTCTTATTATCATGCTTAAGAAAAAGAGGCGCGAATGGAAAAGACAAGGAGCCACTCGACCTTCAATTTGCTCACAGCATGGCTTTACAATCCATTACCAAACCTTAGCTTAAGGGGAATGTGGAAAGTTAGGAATCAAACCCCATCCCTCCCAAAAAAAATCCTTCTTTCTTATATGGAGACAAAACAATGAAGCGAAAAGATTTGAAGAGGAGAAAGACCACAACCATGAAGAACCAGAACCATGAAGTGAACCTTTGATGGCCTGAACTTTTTTCCAACCATCCATCACATAAAAAAGTCTTAAGTTTAAAATATTCGAACGAAATGAGGGATTGACCAGTGACCTGATCCCAGGAGCTGCTTGGGTTCTGGGGGTTAATGGGGGATAAAGATTAGGAGGAAGTGGGCTTCGCTTCATCTCCGTCCCCAACCACCTTCCCGTTCCAATCCCAAATCAGCCACACAATGAGACCTGCCAATAGAGATGAAGCCCGCTTTCCTTTGATATCCTTCCGAGCACTCGGCTCCGAGTGTCCAGAGCAAAGCTCCATGGAGGTTTCTCTCTACTCCGGGGAGTGGAAGAGCTCTCTCTGAGCCATTTTAGATGGAAATGACAGCCGCTCTACTAGAACAAGAAATCAATTTCCAAAAGCGAAGAACGCAGTAGGCCGTCCATCCGAAGAGTGAGCAATGCTATCCCTCGTCTTTAAACTCGGGTGAGATATGCTTAATTGCTGGAGATTTTATAATGTGTGTGCATTGGCTGTGTGAAGTTGGGCGGCAATTATACTTTTTTTACGCACTAATCAGAGGACTTCTGTTCCAGAACAGATATGCTTTAAGAGTTCATCTTTGAAGATTTAAGTGGATACTCGTCAAATTAAAAACTAATATTCAAATCTCTTTTAGGTGGGGAGAGAGGAGCCGGGTTTTGCTTAGCCTCGTGAGGCAGTGACTTCTGGGGATTTCAGCCCCTGCCTGAAGCCAAGCCACCCAACCTCTTTAGCAAATGCAAACTTTAATCAGCCCTGCACCTCAAAGGCAGAGTAATAGTTTGGAAAGACTCACTGATGGATGCTTCTCTACAGACTTGAGCGCTGAGTTCTGCAAATCGGCAGTAAAGTGTGAGCTGTTATTGCTTGCTCTATATAAAACTTTTTTAGCTTGGATTCGAAATATTAATATGAATATTAACGTATAAGTACTGATTGAATGCTATCAAAGCACCCACATTTGAAGTGCCTAGCCAACTTCTGAAGAATAATAAAGAAATTTCTCTGCACATCGATTATTAAAAAAGACACTTCACTCAAACGATTGATTAGCATCATCATTTACTTACCTTCAGGTTATAGCTAGGCCCACACGGAATCTGCGCGCGTAGAATTCCACAGATTTCTGCAGTTTTTTAGCCCATTATAAATTATGTTTATTTACTTGAGTAAATGTGTAAATCGGAATTTATTCAGTTTTTATTCAGTAATTTATTACTTTTTATTTAATATATTAAAGTGTAAGTTATGATACTCCACTGGATACTCCCAAAATAATTCCGCAGAAATCCGCAGATTTTTACCAAAATTCTCAGCAGAAAAAGCAAAAAACGTCCGCAGATTCCGTCTGGCCCTAGTTATAGCTATTGTACACTGTATAACCCAAAAAGTTAAGGTAACTCAAACCATATGAGGAAACAACTAACCATTTAAGTTAAAAACTAATCCTAATGAGTACTGATAACTTAATCCATTTGAGTAAACAAAGCAATATGAGCACAGTAAAACCAAATAAATGAAGAGAATCCAAACCATCTGCGTGCTGTAAAACCCAATAATTATGACAACTCAAACCGTTTGCGAAAACCAATTGCTAAAAACCATTTGAGTTCACAAACTAATCCAGGGGTCACCAAACTTGTTTCTGAATGGCCGGTGTTCTGGAAATTTAAGCTCCAACCCTAATCAAACACACCTGATTAAGCTAATCAAGGTCTTACTAGGTATACTTGAAACACCCAGGGAGGTGTGTTGAGGCAAGTTGGAGCTAAACCCTGCTGGGACAGATTGGTGACCCCTGAAGTAATCTGTAAGAGTACTGTGAACTTATTTAAGTTGAAGTAATGAGGTATTTAATTAACTCATTACACTGAGATCAAAACTTTTCAAATGAGTAGAATTAACCTTCAGTAAATTTTGAGTTAACTACACTCACTTCATTTGATTCATTTGACTGTTGGGTTATACACTGTGGCTAAAATCAGAAGCTATACAAACAAATGGCCTAAACTTGCCTTCTCCGGTATATCTCATTTACCCATCGCAACTGTAGACCCCTGTCTGGCAATGTCTACATCACTAATGACAACGACCACCACCTCCGTCACATAATCAGTGGTCACATTCTTACAGACGGCAGGATTCCATATGCGTGTTTTCCACTTACTTGGTGACTAAACCATCATCGAGGCTTCAAGGAAAGGCTGGGGGAGCCAGACAACATGCTTTAAACGTTTACCTGCTGAGTTATGCGGAGCAATACATTTATCTTGCCTTCATCTGCCTTTAACGTGAAACCCGACAACCGTCAGAAACTAAGTGGACTCTCTCGACTATCATGATGCATCAAGAATCTTTAAGAGATCCCCGGACTCCTCGTTATTAACACTCCTCTCAGGATGTGGTTGATGGAATATATAATGGAAGTGATTTTTGAGAGGACATATCAATTATGGCCGAGACAGACAGACCGAACATGCAAATGAGCACTTTAAAGATTGCTTTTACTTACCACTTTTGCCTTGGTTTCAGAGTACTCCTGCTGCGCTGTGAACAACGGCCATACCAGGTCTCATCCTGACCAACACAGAATTGAAACAATCTGTAAACATACATATTGTTTTTTTTCCTTAAGGCATGCATTTTTTTACTTGCCACCATTTCGAAAGCTATAGAGGTGGCAAGACAGAAAGAAATGACAGTATTGTCGCTGATATTTAGGGAGACTTCAATGCCAGACAAGGTTTACTGTTTGTGTCATGCGAGAGTTTTTCATCTCCACTGCAAAATAATTACAACAAAGTCTGTCATACTCTTTCAATACGACAGGTCAATCAAATAACTGGATGCGGGCTCGTTTCACGTCAACGTGCCGCAGTTGCGTACGATCACGCTCTCGTTTTTATCTCCTTTTCAAAGAGTGCATCTGCCAAAAAGATGAAAGTGTTGACAGAAGTACAAGAGAAGCTATGTTTTTCGATCTTACCCTGAGGGGAAACTTTCGGTTGATGTCCGTGTTTGTTTGGGAGAGGCGAGTCCAAGTATGAGAGAATCTGTCAAAAGAAAAGAAAGAGAAGATATTACACCTTATTCAGAAAGCATTATTTTATTCAATAGTGCATTTTTAAAAGCACGCCGATACCTTTATCTGCGTTTCAGACTGACACACATCACACTCCGAATAATAATATGCATCAGAAACGAGGGAAAATGTTTTGCCCTGGAAACAGCTTGCCATGCCTGGCAGGTTAAAACTAACCGAGCATAAATCAAACTTTCCATCGAGGCTTCTGCCTTTTTTTTTTGCTGACACTCACAGATATGTTCAACTAAATGAGCATGTGCAGCTCAGTTCACCTCATTTTTCAGAAAAAAACTGCAAGTTGTAACATATTTCTTTTTTTTTTTGAAGAGTACAGTTCACTTGTGAAGCTACAGTATGGAACACACACACACACACACACACACACCAGCCGAATGGCTTCGGATTCACTCTCTCCCAGAATTCCAAAGACCCCTGTAGGCAACTAACAGCTTCAGGATCCCGTGGAATGTGCTCCCTGAACTGTACCAAAAGAGGAGGGGGTTTGCTTAGGAGAGCAAACACAACACAAACACACCACTGCTTTAGCCGCCTGTGTTTGAGGAGGTGTTACAAACTCAGACGGAGTGTTTAGAGGAAATATCGCAAACGGTCTATTAGCCCGAGTATTATTAATATACATCTTCCGCGCTTAATTACATGTACAAGTATATGGTGTTCATCATTCTGAAAGCACGGCTGGTTTAGGAGCGCAAATAGTGTATATTTAAGCTTGCTAGCTCAGTCAACATTTGAATTATCAAAAGTAAGACCGTTCTGTCTGCACTTTTTTATACGAGCGCATGTGTACACAAACTCAAGAAATGAAAAGTGATATAAAACAGCAGTAATGCTCCATTCATTTTCAACCTGCCTCGGAGTTTGTGTTAACACCACAATGTCTCTTGGCTGTGAAAACTCACCTTTTAAATCGACTTAGCGATGTTATTAGTTTGCACGACCTCTTCGTGACAGGTTTCCACAATGGCAGACCCGTTTCAATTGGAGATCTATAAATGCTATAAAATTGCATATACATACTGCATTAGTGCAGGCTGTCCTAATGCCACTGTCTGATATTTACATGAAGGCTGGCGTTAAATTCAAGATAAACCGTTTCGAAGCAAGGGCAGGAATACCTTTCTGGTGCCTCTGCTGGGTATGCAGATGAAAGAAGACATTATGCGAACAAGTCAGATTACAGTACACAATCATTTTGTACCTTTTCAAGTAAATACCATCCCCATGTTAGGAGGTGGAAGCCACCACAATATATTTTGACTGAGGGCCGAACGCCCCTTATCAGCAATAGTCAAGCGATTCAGGCCCCCTGAACAAAGATGAGTCTTCAAACTCCCTCCATTCATCAGTGGACGTGTAATTACCCCCGGTTCACAGTCTAGACGTTACCGCTTTCAGGGTATTTAAGATCCCCTTTGCAACATGCAGCATGCTCGCACCCAGCCCAACGTTAAATCTGCGGCAGATAAATTAGCGAAGAATGCAAGTTAAAAAAAAAGAAGCACGGCCACAATGAAAGGAACTTTATCCTCCCTGCTGCTAAATGAGATTTCTTTGAAATGCAGATCAGTGGCGCTAGATTAGTGAATTTTAGCTGCTGTCAACATCATAACAAAATACAAATGCGATTGTTCGTCTGGGCCTTATCTCCTTGCTTCCATCTGCTTCTTCCCGTATTTACTCGGGTCGATTTACTATGCAGATCTAAATAAGACGCGCTCGCGGCACAATGGCTTCTTAAGCTTCTACATCAAGGTATTTGAGAGCGCCGTCACATGAAAAGCTGCCCCATCAAAGGCACATCCCTAATGAACTTCCCTATCACCGAGGGACGGTGCGGCGCTCAGGAGAGGCTCGCAGAGAGGCGCTAAATCACAGGAAGGATACCTCGGCGGCCCGGGGAGATTAACACACAACGGGGACCCTCAAACAGGAGGCCGTCCGAGCCCAACCCGGGGTGGCTTGCGGTTCAGCGGCAGCCAAATTAAAACTGCCAGGTAGGGGAAGAGTGGCGTGCACATCAATGTAGGACGGACGCTTACGACAACCAGTGCGGCATGCAATTCTGCGTTTGCCACAACGATGACGGTAATCTTCAAAGCCGAGGAATAACCTCTAATTTCACGCCGTATTTGTTGCATCCTGCGTACACAGATGGGATTACAAGTCAAATCCCACAACTTACTTGCAAAAAGCGTGGTGGGCAAGAGAGAGGGAACATATATAACAAGGAGACGATGCTTTTTTAGTTATAATCGACATGCACCAGTGGTTTACAGAGGGGGGCCGGGGCAATTAGCCCCAGAGGCTGTGCACACTCTGGACCAGCACATGTGGCTCGCAGTCGAGCTCTAACATCACGGCATGATGAGAGGGCAATGGGAATACGGCGGTGGGGGTTGAACAAGAGCGTGTGCCAGCCACGCGTGTGCCAGGATCCAACTTCCGCTTCACATAGAGGCCAAAAAAAAAAAGAAGGTGAATATGTGGGAGGGGCCGAATTCTCCATGGAGGCCTTTTCGGAAAACATCCTCAGCATCCAGCAGCCCTGCGGTCGTGCAACACAAACCGCAGTTGTCTTTTGCGTGTCTTTCCCTCCTCCCCTAGCAGTCTTCGCCCTGCCAAGTGGGCTCGATGCCAGTCGCATTTGCAACCACGAGGGACCGTTGCCTTTTTTTTTTTCCTTGTTTAATGAAATGACAAAACAACAGATTTACATATGCAGAAACAGGTGTTGTAACAGGTTTGACTCCTCTTGACCTAAAACGTGTTGCGTGGGGGAAAACGAGGGAGGGGGGAAAAACAGGGAGGAAAAAAAAAAAGTTTATTAGCAACAGCTGCCTGGAGGGTGTTTAGGCTCTGATGGGCATTCAAATCTACACCATCTGCCTTGCTGGTTGCCAGAAGTGACAATCTAAATTAAAAACCACTCATCAAATATCATAAAAATAAACTATTGTATTGCTGTGGCCATATGCTGTAAGTGGCCCTATCAAAGACAAAGAGGGAATCAGAGGGAGTGTAATTAACCCTTGGCAGTCTCAAAGACATCCCTCAGCATCAATCACAACAATGGCTCCCTAGCTATTCACAAACACATAGGAATGTGAACAGACCCTGATTCACACACACACACACACACACACACACACACACACACACACACACACAGACACACACACACACACACATAGCTAAACTAAGCTAAAGAATAATTGCTTTTTGTTGTTGATATTGTTTTTCGTTCAAAATATAATCGTGTTATTGACTTCCATTTTAGAGTTATTTTAGATTGCGCTATATATATATATTTATATATATATATATATATATATATATATATATATATATATATATATATATATATATATATATATATATATATATATGATTGCATTTTTACATTTTAGCATGTTTTTAAAGCATGCTGTTCAGTGCTATGCTATTTTTACATATGCAATAGTATGTATTATTATTAATTATGATCATTTATTGTTTATTACAAGCTATTATGAAATTTGAAAATGAGAAATTTAGCCTTAATAAAATTGTTTTTAGTAAGATCATGACAGTAACCCAAGTACAGTGGCACTAGAAAATTTAAAGAATCTTGAAATGTGGACCAGTCATAAGGATTCATTTTTGGAAATTGAGATCTACATCATCAGAATGCTGAACAAGCTTTCTTTTAATATATGCTTTGATATAGAACAATAATTGTCTGACATGCAATATCTGGAATAGGAGGGTGCAAACAAAATCTCTTCTTATCAATGCAGATTATTACTCAAATTTGAAGATTGATATATAAACAGAATTTGATCACAAATATTAAGGGGAACAAAAAAGCCATCCCACTTCTAATATGCATTTTGGCTTAAAAGTCTTAAAAAGTGTAAATTTGAAGTGCTGACGTTATTGTGTTTTGTTAATAAAAATGATTTGTGGTTTCTTTAGGAATATGTTAATGTTTATTACACAGCAACACTAACACTAGAGTTAAAACATGCTGAGTTAAATTCTCTCTGTAAAAGTGTTGAATTGTCACTATTTACACTAGAGCCAATTAACAAATAACCCCCAGTAGTGTAGACCAGTTGTTGTTGTTTTTTTAAATCGATAGGGTGTAAATACACCAAGTAACTTTTTTAAGAGTGTTATTTTAATTCTGATAATATTGGGTCAATATGAACACTCATTTGCAGTTGATTTTAACTCTGTTAGAGTTGAAATAACACAGTCATTTTTGCAGTGTATAATTATTAGGTATTTAGTATGTCATTGAATGATTGTCATGCTCATTTATATGCTGAAATATTGAGAAAGAGATATGAATGAATGTTTTCCTCAATATTTATGATAGACACAAAAAGAGGGGTGGGGCAGGGGGTTATACGCTTTTAAAGGCCAGGATATGTTTTGACATTCCCTGACATGGGGGTGCAAAAATCTTTCTTATCAATGCATATTATTAATCAAACATTAAGTTTGATATATTAACATAATTTAATCACAAATATTAATGGAACAAAAAAGTCATGCCCTTTTTAATATGCCATTTTGGTATAAAAGTCTTAAAAAGTCTAAATTTGAAGTGCTGGCTGTTATATATTAACACATTTTGTTAATAAAATGATTAATAACATTGAAATATTGTTTCTTTTTTAGGAGCATTGTAATGTTTACCAGCTACGTAACACTAGATTTTAAAAATTCAGAGTAAAATTCTCTCTGTTAAAGTGTTGAATTTTCACTCTTAACTCTGGAGTCAAGGAACAAACAACTCCCAGTAGTGTAGACCAGAGTTACTTTTTTTACTTGATAGAGTGCAAATATAACTCTTTAATAGTGTTGTGCAAGTACAAGAGTGTTATTTTTACTCTGGAAATATTGGGACAATATGTTTACTCGTTCGAAGTTGATTTTAACTCTGTTAGAGTTAAAATAACACTGCCAATTTTGCAGTGTGTCATTCTTGGATATTTCGGATGCCATTGAATGATTGCCATGCTCATTTATATCCTGAAAATATATGAGAATGAGATATGTAGTATACACGTGGCTATACTGTACACAGGTTTAGATATATTATCCATGGTAATGAATGTTTTCCACAATATTTATGATAGACACATAAAGGGGGGTAGGGAGGTTGTAAGTTTTTTAATGACAAGGACATGTTTTGACATTCGCTGACATGAGGTTGCAAAATATCTATTCTTATTAATGCACAATATTAATGAAGAATGAAGTTTGATGTATTAAGAGAAATTTATCACACATATTAATGAAACAAAAAAACTCACAGCATTTTTAATATGCATTTTGGCATAAAAGCTTTAAAAGTGTAAATGTGAAGTTCTGGCTGTCAAATATTAACATGTTTTGTTAATAAAAAGTCATTAATAATATTGAACTTGTGATTTTTTTTTCAGGAGCATTGTAATGTTTACTAGCTGCACTAACACTAGAGTTAAAAAAGTTCAGAGTTTAACATTGGAGTTAAAAAATTCAGAGTTAAACACTAGAGTAAAATAAATAAATAAATCTGAGTTAAATTCTCCCTGTTCGAGTTTTGAATTTTAAACTCTTCACTCTAGAGTCAATGAACAAACAACTCCCAGTAGTGTAGACCAGAGAGAAATTTTAAACCTGATAGGGTGTAAATATAACTTAACATGAATAACTCAATTAAATATTACTCAATTAAGTGTTGTACAACTCATTTATGAGTGTTAATTTAATTCTTTGGGACAACATGAACACTCATTCACAGTTAAAATATAACTGTCAATTTTGCAGTGTATTATTCTTGAATATTTAGTACGCCATTGAATTATTGTCATGCTCATGCTTAATGAATGTTTTCTACAATATTTATGATAGACATATTAGAGGGAACGGGCTTGTACGTTTTATAAAGCTCAGATATTTGTGCTTTTTACATTAGCTTTTAAATGTGTGATAGACTAAAGTGTCATGGAGCTGTAATCTGTGATACCGTTATATGTAAGTGTGTATGCTATGCAAAAATAGATATCCATGGTTATTAAAACCAATATAGTTTTTTGAAATCCAAGAAATAATACCAGAAAAACAAGTCTACAAATTGACATGGGCTCAAAATAATACTTTGGTGCATGTTCACAAACACATTACCCCAGAAAACATTCTTACATTTGTGTAGCAGGTCCAAAAGAAATATTTAGCCATTCAAATATCATTAAATGTCAAATGCAGAAATCATCTGTACCTTTAAAACAATAGAGAAGGATGAAGGTCAAACACATTAACTCAACAACAACATGAACAAAAATGCTAGAAAACAACAATTCAGGCCAAAGAGGCAAACTAAAAATATCTGCTGTGCCCTTGTCAGAGACAAAGGGAGCATTAATTTGCCCTGTTATTATTTAGAGAGGGCAGGAGGAACAAACCTGAGCCCGTCGTGACCCTGCCACAGTGTTGCAACTTGTTCTAGAGCAATGCCAGCAGAAGGCAGCACCATATGCCCGCAGCCTCAGGCCCGATGCTCTTTCTGCAGCCTAATACGCCTGTCAGGAGACGTTACTGTCACAAATCCTCTGTTTTTCCACAACGTGTCTCAAATAAACAGTTTTTTTTTCCCCATGCTAACAGAATCGTCCTCAGAGATTGCACTTAGAAGGTCAGTGTTGGATATTACTGTACTGACAGCATGCATGTTTTTAAGATTTATGTATGAGCATAATAATTATCAATGATCATGCTTGTTGGCTTCTTTTATAAGAAACCATTTTAAATGAGCACTTTATTTGTGCATAAATTGGCTTGTTTGTCTGTTTATTTATTGCTACATCAACAATTTATGGCAATACTAATATAGGCAAAAACATATTGCATAATAATAATAAAGTCATAATTTAATAAGAAATTATTATATATGATTTTTCTGTCCGATATGTGGTGATTTGCAGTAGTATACTACACATGAAAAAAGATTTAGAGATTTACATATCCAGAGTAATGTAAGTTTGCCATGATCTTCATGACAGACACATGCGCTAATGATCAATAACAAAAAATTTGTAATTAAAATATTATCAATACCTATTTTCCCTGCCCCTGGCTTAGTTATAAATGGAGAGCACAGAGAAAATATGGATATTAATGTTTTATTTTCTTTCTTTCTTTCTTTTTTAATGAGCACTTTATTTGTGCATAAGTTGGCTTGTTTGTCCGTTTATTTATTGCCACATCAACAGTTTATGGCAAGATTAATATAGATTAAAAAAATGCATAATTATAACAACATCATAATTCAATAAGACATTGTTAGATTTGATTTTTCAGTCCAATATGTGGTGATATGCAGTAATATACTGCAAATGGAAATACAGTATGTATATATATATATATATATATATATATATATATATATATATATATATATATATATATATATATATATATATATATATATATATATATATATATATATATATATGCATAGTAATAAATGCTTGCTATGATCTACACGACAGACACTAATGATCAATAACAAAATATTATCAATTAAAATATTATCAATACATATTTCCCTTTCCCTGGCTTAGTTATAAATGGAGAGCACAGAGAAAATATGGATATCAAAGTTTTCTTTTCTTTCTTTTTCCTCTTTTTATAATTATTTTGTTTTACTGCTGTATCTTTTGCATATTTGTATTTAGGTATTTGTCTGTATTGCTGTGTAGCCTAATTTGTGATACTTTTATCTATAATGTTATTTTATTTATCTTATTATTATTATTATTATATATTTTTTTATTTGTGTTTTGCCCTAAATATTGTTTTTGATGCAAAAATAAATCATTTCAGTGTTGGATTCAGCGAGAAAGAAAATGTAAACTCATTTAGTTGTCTGCTGATAGATTGAAACAGTTGATGTTTTGTTATTCTGTGTATTTAATACAGTACCTCTCTAACTAATATGCATCAATAAAAACAGAGATGAACTGAAAGATTATCAATAAATATATTTGAATTATTCCTGGGGATACATTTTTAAAAACATCCATCAAAGTACACTCTCAGTATAGAAATCACACTTCACATTCTGGTAACATATGTTTTTCAAAGAGGAAATCTTGACCGTGGTTGCATGTTGGCGGCATTTGTGCAAAAGTAATTATTTAATTTGTGATAAATAGATGCTAAAATGAAAGCATACACAATTTAGCATCACAAAAGCTAGCATCAAATCTGTTTGCACACTCGTCACAGGCCACAGGCAAGTTTGGTCCGAGCGGATCTGACCTTGCCGTTTACTACAAATGATGCCCCTTTACATCTAAAAAGCTCAATAAATCAGTGCTCTCAGCCAACAAGACCCTGTCATGCCTTCAAAATGCACAGAAACGTATGACAAAACATATCAGCGCTGATATTATCAGTACAATTAATAATTTCAAGGGCATTTGTACTCCAAGATAAGATGCTTATGGCTGATTTAATACCTCTCCATAAAGGTCATGTGATATGGTTCATGTGAAAGAGCGCCGTCACAGTTAAAAGACTAGAATTGGGGATTATACACCATGTTTAAAGCAGAAGAAACGCAGTTCTCAGTTATCAAACAGACCGTGCAAAGGTCTAAAGTGTCACAACCTCAGAAACATATCAGTCAATGCATTAAGCATTTAAATAAGCATCATAAAAATCCACAAAGACACAAAAAAAATTATTTTAATACAACAAAAAAAGCATTTGTGGATTTCTAAGAGGTGACCTTGCACTCGGCGTCTTAGTTACTGAAGCACAGCAAACGTCATTAGGGTGATGTGGGTAATTACAGCACATAAGACCTCTTAAGCATGTAATACAGTCTTTTATCTGGAGAAGTCAATCTCTGCGAGGCTGACAGCTAGCAGCATATGATCCCGGTAAACAAATACTTTCACGCCGCACCAAAGTGCCATTAAAGGCCAGAACTGTCAACACAAATTCCACTCTTGCGAGAGAAAAAAAAAAAAAAGGAGGAGGGAAAAAAGAAATTGAAAAAAAAAAAAGAGACTTGATCACCTCTGGTTGCCTTAACGTGCATGGAGGTAGCCATGGAAACGTTTTCTGTGAAGTTAACATGGATGCAAACAGAAGGCTTTCCGGCTTAATTGCCATTAGAGTTTTATGACCCTGTTTAGAGACGTATATTAAAGCACACACGGGGTAATACGTCGCTTATGGCGGTGACGGGTGCTAACCTTTGCCTCTCTGAGGTCGTTTTTGTTTTTTAACACACCCAAAATGTGCCTTTTTTTTGCGGTGGTGACTGGCAGATGCAATATGAAATAAATGAAAGAGAAATTGTGTGATTTCTAAAAGTGGAATTGTCACACTTACTGTATATTACTGTCATTATGAAAAATGCCATCAGCTACAAGTAATGTTGCTGCTGTAATGTGAACAAGAAGTAACCTCTGCCTTTCTAGGGGTTGTGTTTGTTTCTTAACACTCTCTAAATGTGTGCTTTTGGACAGTGGTACTGGCAGATGCAATCTGAAATACTTCAAAGTAATATTACAAATCACTCTTGTGATTTCAGACAATACAAGGGTCATAATTACATTACTCTAAATCTGAATATAGGCATAGCAAGTAATGTTGCTGCTGTAACATGAACAAGTAACCTCTGGGTTTGCTTTTGATTCATAACACTCTCTAAATGTGCCATTTTTTCAGTGGGGACTGGAAGATGCAATCTGAAATACATGAAAATAATTTTACTACTAAATCTTGTGATTTGAAACTATGAAATGGTCATGATTACATTACTCCAAATCTGAATATAGGCATACAGTAGCGGTTAAACTTTACAATAAGGTTCATTAGTTAATGCATTAACTAACATGAACTAATCATGAACAACGCATGTACAGCATTTATTAATCATAATTGAACATTTACTAATGCATTATTAACATCCAAGTCCATGCTTGCTAACATTAGTTAACGCACCATGAGTTAACAAACTAATAATGAACTACTGTATTTTCATTAACTAACGTTAACTAACATGAACAAATACAGTAGTAAATGTATGGTTTATTGTTTGTTCATGTTAGTAAATGCATTAATTAACATTAACTAATGAACCTTATTGTAAAGTGTGACCACAGTAACCAGTAATGTTGCTGCTGTAACGTGAACAAGTAACCTCTGGGGTTGCTTTTGTCTCTTAACGCTTTCTAAATGTGCCATTTTTGGACAGTGGTGACTGGAAGATGAATCTGAAATAATTGAAAGAGAAAATATTAATTCATTTTGTGATTTGAAACAATGACAAGGTCATAATTACATTATAAATTCTGGATATACTGTAGGAAAGTTGCTGCTGTAATGTGAATAAGTAACCTCTGGGGTCTTTTTTGTCTCTTTACACTCTCTAAATGTTGCATTTCCGGACAGTGGTACTGGCAGATGCAATCTGAAATAATTGAAAGAGAAATTATGAATTCATCTTGTGATTTCAAACAATAAAATGGTCATAATTACATTACTCCAAATCTGAATATAGGCGTAGTAAGGAATGTTGCTGCTGTAACGTGAACAAGAAGTAACCTCTGAGTTTCTGAGGATGCTTTTGTTTCTTAACACTCTCTAAATGAGGCATTTCTATACAGTGGTGACTGGAAGATGAAATCTGAATTCATTGAAAATGAAATTATGAATTCATCTTGTGATTTTAAACAATGAAACGGTCATAATTACATTACTCCAAATCTGAATATAGGCATAACAAGTAATGCTGCTTATTGTCATAATGTGTACACTATAAAACTGGTTTAGTGAAATTATTGCTTATTTTTTTTATGATTAAGCAATATGAATGACTGAAAAAACAAGTATAACTACAAGTACTAATCATACCAGGCAATAAGTTGCTTTTTAACATGAACGCGATCTAACCATCACTTCAGATTTATTATTTTTCCTCTAGAAACACCCTGAAAACAGTTGTGCTTTGTTTTTAAATTCTCTCTATGAATAAAGGCATAATCTACAAGTATTGGAGTAATGATTTACTAATTACTGTAACGTGAAAGTGGCATTTGCAGGATATAATATAAATCGGCAGAAAAATTACTACAAGTATCAAACACATGGAGTAAGAAGTCACTTAACGTACAGTAGTAATGTGAATGAAAACAAATCTTTGACTTTCTTGATTTGCTGGTATTTTAATATATTTATAGATTTCTTTTTGTTTCCACCAACATTAATATGAATCCAGGGCAATACGGGGCAATAAGTTGCTTTTTAACATGATCGCGACCTAACAATCACTTCAGATTTATTATTTTTCGTCTGGAAACAACCTGAAAACAGATTTGCTTTGTTTTTACATTTTATGAATATTTCTTTCTCCATGAATAAAGGCATAATCTACAAGTATTGGGGTAATGCGACTCTAATTACTGTTATATTAAAGTGGCATTTGCTGGATATAATATAAATCAACAGAAAAATTACTTCAAGTATCAAACACATGGAGTAAGAAGAAAAATTCATTAACATGCATGAACAAATCTTTGACTTTCTGGAATTGATTTGCTGGTATTTTATTTTATATCTATATCTATCTCTATCTCTATCTCTCTCTCTCTCTCTCTCTCTCTCTCTCTATATATATATATATATATATATATATATATATATATATATATATATATTTTTTTTTCTAGCAACATAAATATGAATGCAGGTGTAAACTACAAAGCTTCATAAACTAAAGAATAATACATAAACTAAAGTATTGAACACATACTGAACATCACATATTAATGCAATCATACAACAAATAATCTTACATAATAAACCTTCCTAAAAGTGTTTTGGTGACATTTTTGTCATTGCTGACAGCAAGACAATAAATTAAATTTTAGAAATGCTAACAATGGGTTTATATGTTGCTGAACAATAATGTAAACAAGCTCTAACGTCTTCCTTTCAGGGGTGTTTTTTTTTTTTTCGTATAAGTCTGTATAATCATTTTTGGTGGTCTTTTAATCAGTGATGAGTTCAATATGAAATAATTTACTACAAGTATCAATGCATAGGGCAAAACATCACCTAACACTGTAATGTAAACTAGAACTAACCTTTTTCATTTATTTATTTTTTTATTTATTTATTTTTTCTTTCTTTTTCTTTTTAATGTTGATGGCAAATGACTAGCAGATGCCACATGAATAATAAATATAGTAACAAACAATGAAACCTTCCAATTACATGGAAAAAAGTAATGAGGAAAAGCACTACAAACATATTTAACACAAAGTCATGCACACTGTCAAAAATGCAGGGTTCCACACAATTCAGTAATGTTGACCCAACACAAATCGATTAAGTTAACTTAACACTTTTAACAAATTTATGTGGATCGAACATAAAAACATTAAGTTGTCCCAATTGTGTTGTTTCAGCTCATTTTGATCAAGTAGTTTGAACGAGCAAAAACAAAGCTTTTTTTGAGTGTATGTCACATCTTATTGTAATGTCAAAGACAACTTTTTATTTTTATTCTTAAGCCCTAAAATAGTTTAGTTAGCTTTGTCATTGTTGCTTTTAGCAATTACTGAAAGACGCAATACCAGTGTACCCAACATTTGTTTCAATATTAACAAAAGCATAACCTACAAGTATTCAACACATGGGTTAATGCATCACTTGTACAATGTTAACATTAAACACATCTAATCTATGCTTTTTAAGGTTGTTTGCCTTTCTTAAAAGCCACTAAAACTGTTTTAGCTGGTCAATAGTGATTGCAATATGGAAAAGTGAAAGATTAACTTCAGCGATTGCCAACAATAAAACATTTCCCCCTAATAAAAGCATATGAATAAAAGCATGACCTATAACTATTCACACTGCTCATTGCTGTCACGTGAGCTAACCTTTGTCTTTCTGAGGTAGCCTTTTTTTTTTTATCATCAGCACTGACTTCAAGATTCAATATGAAATAATTAAAAAGAGTAACTTGAGATGTCTAACAATGAAACGGTCCCACCCACATTACACAGTGTTCAACTTGCAGTGCTATCATAACTCAGACAAATGATTTTATTTTACTTGACGCACATGCATTAATCTCAAAAGGGTTTTTTTTTTAATGCAAAGCAGAGCGTGCACACACCCCATCCCATGATGAATGCCGTAATCAGGCTGCGACTACAAAAAAACATTGGGATACTTGGAAATTAGGCCCCTCTTTCCTGTCGCAGGTCAGCCGTGCCTCCCTCCTTCCCTCCCTCAGTGTGTCGTACGTGAAACATCACGCTCCAAACACTGCTCGTTGAAACAGTGCTAATTAAAATCACCTGGGAAGAACTGCATGGGGCTAACAAAGGGCCGGGCTTCACGTTACAGAGCAAAGTGTGTACGCGTGTGTGTGAAAATTTTTACTACTGCTATCGCGGCCTCTTTGAAGAGCCACGGCGTTGAGTGATGAAGCGGCATGATGCACACCTGCACTTCACCTGCACAGCTGCCGGAGTGAAACTGAGGTGCTCCTGCAACCAACACCAGGGGAAAAAAAAAAATCTCATAGCTAATCACTGCCATAATGGGAGCTGTAATACTATACACCTTGTATTTAAAGAAAAAAAAAAAAGACAAAGATCACCTACCCTATTGATTTAGTCCCACATCCCTTGAAGCCACTGAAAGTGCACTGGCAGTAGATGTGGCTGAGGCTTAAGAGGAGAGCTGTCCATTAACACTCCAATACATCAGCCTTCCTGTCCTGACACTCACTGCTCCTGCATGCGAGCAGCTCTAAAGCTAGGAAGAATTCACCCCGGATTATGGGAATGGAGCAAGCAACCACGGTAAGATTAATGTTACCCTTGATAATAATAATAATAATAATAATAATAATAATAATAATAAAAACAATGATAATAAAAATCAGAAATAATATTCATTTATTTATTTATTTATTATATGAATTACTAAATGCAAACATATTTAGGACATATTTATTATTTTTAATATTTATGCATTTTAGAATTTTTATTTCAAATGCGCATATATGTATGTATGTATGTGTATATATATATATATATATATATATATATATATATATATATATATATATATATATATATATAGTTACAATAGAGATATAGATATATAGACATCATGGTTAAAAATCTAAATTTCTTGCAAAATTAAAAACAGGGCAAATCTAAAATTCCATACATGATAATAAATACCCAAAATTGCATTAAAATAAATAAAACTTTGAAAACGGTCTTGAAATATGAAATCTGTAACTGTACAGAGATGCAAACGCCTTGAAATTTGAGTAATAATACTAATAATGAATCGTGCATATTTACATTTCATGACTCAGGCTAAAATCACTAGTGTTAAAACAGACATTAATTGTGTTATTATTTGCTATTACTACAGTATATAATAACAATTAACAAATCGCGTGTTTAAATCACCCCAAATTTACTCAAATAAAACAGCTATGCAAACACAACAAAAGTGAATCCGCATTATTCACTCGCATAAATGAAATCCTCCCAAACTGTCACTTGATGTAAATATTGATTATGAGGATTTATGAGTCCTCGGCAACTCTCAAACAACACACCTCGCTGTCAAAACAACAAATAAAGCACTAAATAAGCCATCTGCAACTTCTAAGTGCACTCAAACTCAGACGCCGAGTGCATGAAAAAGCCATAAACGTGAAAACTCACCAAAAGAAGTCAATGTATCTCCTTCGGGGATGCAAAGTTTTGCGTGTTTACGAGTCGGAGTGTTTTTAAAAAGCGCTGAAAACAAACGCACAACACGCGCTGTTGATATTCCTCCGCTCGGAGTGCAGAGACGCTGCTGTCTTCAGTCAGTGTGTGCTGCTGTTATTACCGATGCAACAGTAAAAAAAAAACGCCCGAGTAACACCGACTCCTGTTTGAATGCGCTTGCATGACGCGCAACGCGAAGCGGCGGCTTGTTTTTTTGTATCTTGATTCAATACATCGCAATGTATCGGCCGAGTTTGGTGGTGGTGGGGAGGACTAGCTTATTACAATGCGGGGAGGCACTTACGCGGACGTGCATGTTGTTATTTTTTAGCGTACTGCGACCCCACGTGACGTCGTGTCCACCTGCTGGGTAAACAATGCAGTCATTAAAAGTTAACGGAGTTTGTTTTTGTTTATTGCCATTGCAAAACACACCCAAATCAAGAAAGAGAAGCCGGTTTCATTCGCTGGAGAGATGTGTGTACGAGTCTGAAGTCATTTTTATTTTGATTATGACATATTTGTATTGTTATGCTACTGTTATTTATTGATATGGCGAAATCCGAAATTATACTCGTGATTAAATGAATAAAGGGAATAAGTATTGTGTTTGTTTACACGGATAACAAATAAATAACGTTGTATTTTTAAATAGCTTATACAAATCTGAAGACGAGCGAAGTGGAAGGATGTTCAATACTGAATAACAGAGATGGGGTCAAATGTTTGGTGTTGCTTTATTTTATTTTTCCATAATTCGAAATCAACTTAATTCAATGTTTATTTTAACACATTTATTAAATTTAACTTTATATTAAATTAATCAGCATTCTTAAACACCTCACACACTCGCAGTTCACTGAAATGAACCTCGAAATTAAATCATCAGTACTTTTATTATTGATTTTGATGATATATTAGTCATTTTAATGATGATCTGCTACTGTAACAATCTTTGCTTGTGTGCGTTTTCCCCATTTATGTTTTAATTGCAAAACAATTGAAGGTTATACTGTATAGTGAGTTATGCATCGTGTGTGTACTGTCTGTGTGTGTGTGTGTGTGTGTGTGTGTGTGTGCCACTGCCTTGAAATATTGATATAAATAAAGGAGATTTCAGATCAAAGATTGATATGAAATGTCTTGCTTTTTGGCTTTTTGTGATTTAATTATCACAGTCTGTGACTGAATTAATAATCTTTATTTTATTTTCCAAGCAAGCACCGTTTGCTTTAACATAAAGATAGTTTAAAAAAAGATAGGAATCTATATTTCACATTAAATAAACACCAATAAAAACGCACATATAAATGAGTCAATATTGAAGATTTTGACATGGTTTTATGTGAACATTTTAACAAATATCCATCAGATATCCGCAGAGATTTTTTTTCATTGATCAGAAAGAACATAGGCTATTTGATGCGTTTTGATGTTCACCTATGTTAAAAATGTATGCTATTTATCTTGAAGCATGCTATTTAAATAAATATTTTAATCCAGAATTTTAAAAAATAATACAATTGTGGTGTTTGTCACAAAGAAATGAATGAGAAACGTGTGCATTTTTTATATGAAACTAAGAAAAAGAAGATGATTTTGGGAAACGGGTCATGGCATGAAATATAGGGGTTTGCTGCCACCTATTGGGATATGAACAATCTACACTTATTTGTCAATGAAACAGCGAACGTGCATACAATTTTGATAAGACACTGCCATCTTGTGTACAATGAAGATAATGCACTAAAATATAATACTAAAACAATTCTGGACTTCACCAACAGGTAAAAACACAACAACAACAACAACAACAACAACAACAACAATAATAATAATAATAATAATAATAATAATAATAATAATAATAATAATAATGGAAATGTATACATTAGGTAAAAAATGTTTATTTTTAGTTTTGAAGTATATATTGTATTACGTTTATTCATTTATTTTTTGATAATCTTGTCGTGCTGGCACCTGTTGACCTCCATAGTATTTTCCTCTACTATGGATGCCAATGGGTGTCAGCAACCAGCATTCTTTAAAATAACAGCTTTTGTGTACAGAAGAAAAAGAGACTCATAAAGGCTTTAAACCACTAGAAGGGGAATAAACAATTAGGTCATTTTTATTTTCGTGTGAACTATCCCTTAAAGACACCTAATGTTTCTATAATCAGCAACAAAACCTGTGTTGTTATGTGAGAGAACCACCTATATTGCAGTCAATCTCACAAGTATTCATATATCATCATATTCTCAACATTTCTCACAACGTTTCTCCCATTATCAGTTGTTTTACTACAGAGTTATATGCTTGATTCTGTTTGGCTGATGAATAACTAAGGTAGTCTACTGTACGCAGTCATTTTCAGATAAATGCACAGCTAAAGAAGTTCCAGACAGATCTTGACCGCATTACAGTTCCATATCAATACGCCGAAAAATATCGTTTTTTTTAAAGCCCACAACGGTCAAATATTAAAGCAAAACAAAACAGAACACATTTGTGCACACATCTGAAATATTCCATTCAATTAAAGTTATTAATAGTTATTATTTTACAAAAGGTGCACATTATTGCATTACAATCAAATTCAGAAAAGTTGAGGTTATTAGTTACCATAACTTTATTAGTTACTAATAACTTTAACTAATTAACTAGTAACTAACAGCTTTTAACAGTTGAACTATTATATAAAAATGTAGTTCATCTGCAGTTTGCATAGGTGAAAACTATGTGTATATGTTAAATGAACTGTAAGTATAAATATAGTTATTAGAAAATTTAAAAATTAGAAAAGAAATTAAGTTCAGTTCAATTCAATTCATTTTTATTTCTTTAGCTTTTGTACAATGTAGCTTGTGTCAAAGTAGCTTCACAAAAAAGTAAACTGAAACTGTGTCAGTCCAGTTTTCAGGGTTGAAGTTTAGTTCAGTCTGTGTTAATTTTCACTGCAGAGAGTAAGCAATTCATCAATGCACAGCTCCACAAGTCCCAAACCATGCAAGCCAGTGGCGACAGTGGCAAGAAACAAACTTCACTAATTGATGAAAGTGAAGAAAAAAAAACATTGAGAGAAACCAGGCTTAGTTGGGCATGACCATTTCTACTTATCATTTACTAACTAACTAACTAACTAACTAACTAACTAACTAACTAACTAACTAACTAACTAACTAACTAACTAACGAACGAACGAACGAACGAACGAACGAACCCAACCAACCAACCAACCAACCAACCAACCAACCAACCAACCAACCAACCAACTAACTAACTAACTAACTAACTAACTAACTAACTAACTAACTAACTAACTAACTAACCAACGAACGAACGAACCAACCCAACCAACCAACCAACCAACCAACCAACCAACCAACCAACCAACTAACTAACTAACTAACTAACTAACTAACTAACTAACTAACTAACTAACTAACTAACCAACGAACCAACCAACCAACCAACCAACCAACCAACCAACCAACCAACTAACTAACTAACTAACTAACTAACTAACTAACTAACTAACTAACTAACTAACTAACTAACTAACTAACTAACTAACTAACTAACTAACTAACTAACCAACGAACGAACGAACCAACCCAACCAACTAACTAACTAACTAACTAACTAACTAACTAACTAACTAACTAACTAACTAACTAACTAACTAACTAACTAACTAACTAACTAACATCTTATCAAATTTATTTAAACATTTTAATAATATTTATAACCTAATGTGCTCCAAAACAAATAAAAAAATCATGTTTAACTACATTAACCTGTTATAAACATCCAAAGCTTGCAGTTTGTCACTACCACCTAATGAATCACTAATCTTTTTTTTTTTAATTTGCCAGAAATCTTGACCAATCAAATGCTCTCTAGTATCTGACATGCCCCGCCCCCTTCAAAACGTTTCTCATTTTCATTTCATTTGATCGCAAACAATTTCACTGGCAGAGCTGTGGTAAAAACGAAATGCTATTGGCTGCTTTTTTTTCAAGAGGAGGAGCTATGTCCCACCCTCTCTTCATGTTTCAGCTGAGATTACGTCAAAGAATAAATAAAAGATGCACATTTCAAATCATCTCAGGGTACCTTTAATTTGAATGGGAAAAATTAACTCTTAAAATCTAAAGTTAGCATTAGCATTAGGTTTGTCCATATTTGACCTAACACTGGGTTATGATTGGGTTACAAGTGCAGTCATTCATTCATTCATTCATTCATTCATTCATTCATTCATTCGTTTTCTTTTTGGCTTAGTTCCTTTATTAATCTGGGGTCACCACAGTGGAATGAACTGCCAACTTATCCAGCATATGTTTTACGCAGCGAATGCCCTTTCAACAGCAACCCATCACCGGGAAACACCCACACGCTCTTGCATTCATACTACAGACAATTTAGCTTACTTTATTCACCTATAGTGCATGTCTTTGGACTGTGAGGGAAACTGGAGCACCAGGAGGAAACCCACACGAACACGGGGAGAACATGCAAACTCCACACAGAAGTGCCAACTGACCCAGCTGAGGCTCAAACCAGCGACCTTCTTGCTGTGAGGCGATCGTGCTGCCCACTGCGCCACCATGAGGCCTACAAGTGTAGTGTTTGCAGTCAAACAGATTCATCAAGCCTGAACTGACTCACAACAGCAGCTTCTTTACTTTATGTTGTGTTTTAATCCACTATAAGAAGAATTTTTGAGATAACATGTCACTGATTTCTTCATTTTGCTATATCACTTATAGAAATGAACTATAGTCTCCTGCACACACAAGTAAAAATGAACATATGGACTAATAAAGCAAGTTAGGGTAATCAGGCAAGGCATTGAAGAACCAAGTTTTGCTTTGCAGCTTTTTGAAAAAAGAAAATAGCATAAGATAGGGTAATAACATTGACCTTAAATGCTTTAAAAATGTTTTTATTCTAGCCAAAATAAAACAAAAAGTGCTCAGGGGTAACTTAATTATTATGTCTGAGTTCTTTGGGTGAGAAATTCGTCAGAATAAACGGCAAAAGTAAGCCCAAGGCACTCTAAAAATGTGGATTTAAATATTCTTTCCACGTTTTTTGAGTGCCTTGGATTTACTTTTGATGTTTAAAACAAGTAAACTTTCTCCAGAAGACAACAAACATTATTGGAAACACTGTGAAAATGTTCTTGTGCCATTAAATATCCCAGTAAATAAATAAATGAGTATTTCACAGGAGGGGGGGCTAATATTTTTGCCCACAACTATATATATAAATGCTATCTCCAGGGTCAGAAAAGTTCACCAGACGACATGAACGGATCAAAGCAGCCCACGTCCATCACACACTAGTGACCAGGAAGACAAGCATAGTTCAGTAGCCAGCTATATTTAAGCCTGGCAACCACACAATGTTCAGCCGTAACCCGATGCTCCCTGCCGAGTCACGTTGCGAGTGAATTGGCTACTAATGTTCAGCCTAAACCAGCAGCATGTCTGTGGAAGAGACAACCTGCAACCTGGAGCCTCCAAACTGCAAGGACTGGATCATGAAAAACCAGGAGGACAAGATGGAGCAGGTTGCAGAGGATGAATCTGAAGAGGAGGAACCGGAGCCTCCATTGATAGCCGTACGAAGGAAGGTTTCATTTGCGGATGCATTTGGTTTGGACTTGGTTTCGGTGAAGGAATATGACAACCGGGACTCGTCGGAGGGTGGGGAATACTACATCTCATGTTTGTTCACCATTGCAGATTTGATCCAGGATATGGAGGCGAAACTTCAGCAGCAGAAGTTGGAGTTGGAGCGGTTTGAGCTGCTCCCTGGATCCACTACAATCCGAGGAATCGTCCGAGTGCTTAACTTATGCTTCCACAAATCAGTTTATGTCCGTGTTACACTGGACGGCTGGCAGAGTCACTTTGAGCTGATGGCGGAGTATGTGCCCGGGTCCAGTGATGGCCAAACCGACTGCTTTTGTTTTCACCTCAATTTGACGCCTCCATTCCCGGTCGAAGGGCTGCGTGTTGAGTTCTGTCTGCGGTACGAGAGCGCTGTTGGGACCTTCTGGGCCAGCAATGGAGGGACAAACTACATCATGTTCTGCTATCAAAGACGAAGGAGCAATTTTAAAGAGCACCCAAGGGAAAATGAGAAGGAGATTGAAAAGGAGAAGGTAGAGGAGGGTCTCCATAAAGGTATCAGGAGCTGCCTTAAAGCAAACAGGTGGGAAACCCTGCAAAAGCAAACCCATGCTTGGAATTATCTTGTTTATTTGCACTTACTGAAGGGTTAGGGATTTAGGTTCGGTTGGAGATTAGGTACACAGCCCTTTTAAAAACATATATTAAGTGACACTTAGAAGGGGGTGTAATCATGACCAGGGCCAGACAGTTTTTTTTTTTTTTGCTATTTCTGCACAGAATAAATAAACAAATAAATAAATAAATAAATAAATAAATAAATAAATAAATAAATAAATAAATAAATAAATATTATTGAATAATTTTTATAATTTTATGTTTGATAATCTGTGGAATTATGAGGAAGGATTTTAAGAGAATACCCTGTAAAATGCTTTGGGACATCAAGAATGAATTAATTGAACTTATTAGATTTTAGAGATTTAAGTAGAGTGAACAAAAACAATGGAGCTGTCACAAAACAAAAAGGAGAATTGTGTTATTTCAGCTCATTTTAAATAAGTAGTTTGAACAAACAGCATTAAAATTAGGCTGTCATGGCATTTAATAATCATGAGCAGGGCCGGACAGATTTTTCTTAGCTCTTTCTGTGTAGACAGACAGATGAATAAATAAATAAAAAAATAAAAAAAAATAAATAAATAAATAAATCTGTGGAATTTCGAGGACTGATTTTGAGAGGATACCCTGTAAAAATGCTTTGGGACAACATTAAGGAATTAATTGAATGCATTATTTTGAAAGATTTAAGTGAATTGAACATAAAACAATAGAGTTGTCACAAAAAATCAGTAATTGTGTTGGTTTAGCTCATTTTAAATTAAATTCAAGTAGTTTGAACAAACAGCAAATGTCTTTTTTTGAGTGTAGTTATTAAAAACTTAGCATTGAAGTTAGACCATCATGGCACTCAATCATCATGACCAAAGTCAGACAGATATTTTTTTGCTAGATCCACACAGAACTTTGTAAAGAAAAAAAATAAATAAATAATAACACTAATAATAAGAAGAATAATCTGTGGAATACCTTGTAAAATAAATAAAAAAAATAAAAAAATATGAATAAATCTGTAAAATACCCAGTAAAATAAATAAATAAATTCATTATTAAATAAATAAATAAATAATAATAATAATAATAATAAAAATCTGTGGAATACCCAGTAAAATAAATAAATAAATGCATTAATAAATAATAATAATAATAATAATAATAATAATAATAATAATAATAATAATATAAATTATTATTATTATTATTATTATTATTATTATTATTATTATTATTATTATTATTATTATTATTATTATTATAAATCTGTGTAATTATGAGGAATGATTTTGAGAGAATGTTCTGTAAAAATGCTTTGGGATAACATGAGGGAACTAATTGAACTAATTGAGTGGATGGAACATAAAACAATTGAATTGTCGCAAAACAAAAGTCAATAATTGTGTTGTTTCAGCTCATAATCAGTAGTTGAACAAACAGCAAACGTCTTTTTTGAGAGTAGTAATTAAATATTAGCATTTAAAATGAAATTTTGTTAAATGTAAGGTTTACAATGCAAATCCAATTAGTACCATTTGTTTGGTCAACAATCTAAGTCTTTCATATGCTGTATTATATCTATTGAAAGACAGAAAATTTTACTGTACAAACATTGAACATAAACCATAAAATATTTGCACTTTATTCAATGATATTCCTTACATTTTTACACAAACTGAGTACTTAATAATGGGCTAAAAACAATCATGAGATGACACTTATCATAAATATGAAGGACATTTTATGGATGCCTTTGACAACTGTCATCAAGTGTTACAGTGTGAAACTCCGGCAACACAGCCTTGGACACGATATAAGCACAACAAGGTTAAACATTTAACATTTGTTTATGTGTAGACCAGTAGCATATTTCTGTGATCATCAAATGAAGATATCTGACAGGAGACTGTATGCTTGAACACATGGCTGGAGTGTATGACTGAAACCCTGCTGTATATTTACAGTAAAAACTACACAGAAGCGACAGCTGCAGAGGCGAGTGGAGGAATCCCAGGCGAGTTTCTTATGTGGAGATCTGGATGTAAGGAGTCTGATGACAAGATACTGAGTTTGATTGTGTATTTTACAGAGCAAGCCACAGCCAAGGTTGGGCGCAATAGGAACAAAACAGAAGAAGAAGCAGGGATCACTTCCTGCAAATCCCTTAAGGACTGCTGCAAAACACTGGTAGGGTCAATAAACAAAAGGAGGATATTTAGGAGAAATCTTTAGAGCATGATGGAATAATTTACATAGCACTCTTTATATGTGTACACACAAGATATGGCATAGTCACAGTGCAATCACACACCAGCAGGTTGTACTGGCAGTTCAATATGTATGGGCGTTATTAGAAGAAGGCTACATGTTTGGCAAAATAAAAGTTGACAATAAACAATGTAATGTGCTGTGCAACTATTAATCTGCAGTTCTCATTTGGTTGAAGCTAAGCAGGGTTGGGAATAGTTGGTATGGGCGCCCTCCTGGGAAAACTAGAACTGCGATTCCACCAGTGTGCCAAACTCTTCAGTTCCAGTTATATTTCTACATGAGCCTGGGATGGTTTGGCACAATTACAAACCATTTGTGACATGGAATTCTAGGCAGGGTTAGACAATCGTGTTGAACTCTGCTGGACTGGTGTGCACATGACATCGCCACTCTGTTGTCAGGCTGCAAGTTTATCCTTGGCTGACTTGGCAGAATTTAATTAATATTATTATTAAATTTCTTGTTCAGTGAAGTAAATGTCAGAATTAAAAAGGAATCCCAAAAACAAAAATATATGAATATGCTACATTGACTTGACGCATTAGTATTGCACTCCAAAAAAGTTTCATTATCAGCTGAACTGTAGAAAATAAAATCATTTTGTGCTAACTGGAGTAAACTGGTATGAAATTGTCAAGTAAAGTAAGTAAAGGTCAAGTAAACAGAAACCTTAGGCCAGGAAAAGCGGATAAATGTGCTGCTGATAAAGGTGCTAGTGTTGGTCCTAGTGCCCAAGTATAGTGATCGGGACACTATCCTGTCAGAAAAAAACCTACCATTTGATTAGACATTAAACCGAGGCCTTGACTCTCTGTGATCAATAAACAATTCCAGGATGTTCCTTAAATAGTGTAGGGGTGTGACCCTGGCCAAGTTTGCCTTCTGGGCTCTGTCCATCATATGCTCCAAATCATCCCCATATAAACTAATTGGCTTTATTACTCTCCTCCTCTGCAATAAGCCGGTGTCTGGTGTGTGTTCTGGTGCACTATGGCTGCCATTGCATCATCTAGGAAGATGCTTCACAATGAAGATACACTTTAAAAATGCTTGGTTGTCATAACCCAAAGGTGGGTCAAATATGGACAAACTCAATGCGGGGGTAATTTTTTCAATTAAATTTCAATTACACTTGGGTTTCAACATCCCAGCATTTTTAGAGTGTAAATTGAAAGGTATGTGTTTTATTTCAGAACAAAACATGATCAATTTCTTTTAAAAACATATTTATTCAGCATATTGTCGCATTTCTGACAGGTGGACCGTCGTAGGAAGCGTCAAGCTGCTCGTCTGGCACATGTTCAAAGCTACTTTGCTCAGAAAGCAACAGAAACCCAGATGGGATGTAATTCCATCACAGATGAAAGTTCAACCTCCATCCCAAGGCTGAGTATACAAAGCAGAACCGACAACCAACAGGGATTCGGCATGGACACACCACCAATACTAATGTACCACCAGATTCCTTTGCTTTCTCTAGACTGGGGGAGTACCTCAACAACACCTCCCCAAGTGAACCCCCCAAACACAGAGAGCCAGCAAGTTGAAGATCACCAAGCTGAGTTGAGTTTTGATGCCTTTCTGAAGGGCTCTGATACGGCAATCCCTCACAGTGATATGCAGGATCAGGCATGTGCTTCTCCAGAGTCACTTGACCATTCTGAAGTTTCAGCTTCAAGGGACAGAGTCCGAGGATTGGAGGACAGAAAAGCTGGGAAAAATTACAGTCAAGAGTCTGCTGAGAGGACAACAATAAATATCATCCAATCTGATGCCACACAACAAGGAAAGGATCTGATCACAAGTCTGTCTAGTGATCAAGTTGTGAATGACCAGTTAGTAAAAGAACCAATGGTCACTACTATACCATGCTCTGTTTTAGATTTAAGGGACCAAATTGTAGTCCCAATGGAAGATAGAGGAGCGGAGAAAGATTATAGTCAAGGGACTGATGACAGAGGAGCAATAGAAACCATAAAATCTGACCCCACAGTGCAAGTAAAAGATCTGAGTATGAGTCTCTCTAGTGATCAAGTTGTGGATTATCAGTTAGCAAAAGAACCAAGCATCACTACCGTACCCTGCTCTGTTTTACCTTCAAGGGACCAAATTGTAGTCCCAATGGAGGATAGAGAAGCTGAAAAAGGCTACATTCAAGGGTCTGCTGACAGGAGACCAATAGAAACCATAAAATCTGATCCCACAGAGCAAGGAAAGAATCTGAGCACAGGTCTTTCGAGTGATCAAGTTGTTGAGGATTACCAGTTAGCGAAAGAACCAAGTGTCACTGCCATACCCTGCTCTGTTTTAGCTTCAAGGGACAAAAATCTGATCCCAACAGAGGATAGAGGAGCTAAAAAAGATAATAGTCAATGGTCTGATGACAAGAGAGCAATAGAAAGAATAAAATCTGATCCCATAGACCAAAGAAAGGATCTGAGCTTGAGTCTTTCGAGTTATGAAGTTGTGGATCACCAGTTAGTAAAAGAACCAAGCGTCACTATCGTACCATGCTCAGTTTTAGCTTCAAGGGAACAAATTGAAGTCCCAATGGAGGATAGAGAAGCTGAGAAAAAATGTAGTCAATGGTCTGCTGACAGGGGAGCAATAGAAATCATAACATCTGTTCCTACAGAGCAAGGGAAGCAACCGAGCACAAGTCTTTCAAGTGATCAAGTTGTCGAGGATTCTCAGTTAGTAAAAGAACCAAGCGTCACTGCCATACCCTGCTCTTTTTTAGCTTCAAGGGACAAAAATGTTGTCCCAATAGAGGATGGAGGAGCTGAAAAAGGCTACATTCAAGGGTCTGGTGACAGGAGAGCAATAGAAATCATAAAAACTGATCCCACAGAGCAAGGAAACAATTTGATCACGAGTCTTTCTAGTGATCAGATTATGAATTACCAGTTAGGTGAAGAACCAAGCGCCACTACCGTACCATGCTCGGTTTTAGCTTCAGGGGACCAAATTGAAGTCCCAGTGGAGGATAGAGAAAATGAGAAAAATGATAGTCAGTGGTCAATAGAAATCATAAAATCTGATCCCACAGAGCAAGGAAAGGATCGTAGCACAAGTCTTTCGAGTGATCAAGTTGTTGTGGATTGCCAGTTAGTAAAAGAACCCAGTGTCACTGCCATACCCTGCTCTTTTTTAGCTTTAAGAGACAAAAATGTTGTCCCAATAGAGGATAGAGGAGCTGAAAAAGGCTACATTCAAGGGTCTGGTGACAGGAGAGCAATAGAAATCATAAAACCTGATCTCACAGAGCAAGGAAACGATTTGATCACGAGTCTTTCTAGTGATCAGATTATGAATTACCAGTTAGGTGAAGAACCAAGCGCCACTACCGTACCATGCTCGGTTTTAGCTTCAGGGAACCAAATTGAAGTCCCAATGGAGGATAGAGAAAATGAGAAAAATGATAGTCAGTGGTCAATAGAAATCATAAAATCTGATCCCACAGAGCAAGGAAAGGATTTGAGCACAAGTCTTACAAGAGATCAAGATGTGGATTACCGGTTAGTAAAAGAACCAAGGGTCACTACCGTACCGTGCTTTGCTTTAGCTTCAAGGGACCAAATCGAAGTCCCAGTGGAGGAACTAGAAGCTGTGAAAAATGATAGTAAATGGTCTGCTGACAGGAAGGCAATAGAAGTCATAAAATCTGAACCCACAGAGCAGGGAAAGGATCTGAGCACAGGTCTTTCTAGTGATCGAGTTGTAGATTACCAGTTAGTTAAAGAACCAAGGGTCACTATAGTACCGTACTCTGTTCTGGGATCAGAGCCAGACAGGCTGGAAAGAGAGTTAGAGGCATCTTGTGACTGCCAAACGCCACATCATGAGCTCACAAGTGGATTTTTGAGTCAAGACACGACCAAGGCGAGCCCAGGGGATGAAACTGGAATCGCACATGACACAGAGACTCAGAATTCAGAAGCGGGAGATGGAATCTCACCTGAAGAATGCACGGGCAGCTCCGACACCTCAAAGGTTAAAGAAAACACACACAGGGCGGTCAAAGACATCCTGACATTTACGGGGATCAGAGACGTGCCACTCACAAATAGACAGGCCGAGGGATCTTCTCCAAAGAGGAAGGTTATAAATATAGACGATAGCGAGGAGCAGGTGGAAATGAGGTGGTTTTATACAGAACTACATGAAGAGGACGCGGAAAGCAGTAGAAAAGGACAAGATGAAACAGCTATGGATCACAGTGCAGAAATACAGAGTGTTTCATCGTGCGCGAGCGAGGCGTTTAATGAGAACGAATTATGCACGTTGAACAAGAATCTTCACAAAGACAATTCAGAGCTACAGAAAAGCGAAGAGAGGCGGTTTGAGGCAAATGAAGGACTTAAAATAAAGGAGCGACTCAACGAGACGACTATTGAAGCAGCTAAAGGAGGTGAAGAGGATGAAATGTGTTCAGAAAGCAAACGAGAGCTCATTGAGGACTGCCGAGCCATCGGTGATAATTGCACAGATGAAGACCTTACCAGCAAAGTTACATATCTGACAGATAGCACTGACCTTCCCAAACACATCCCTCAGACAACATCTATAAAGGACAGAGAGGTCAATTCTCAAGATGAAGAGTTTGAGCTTGGGAAAAGCCTCAATGGTAGTAGCAACAGGCTGTTTTCATGGTGGCAGGAGTTCAACTCACTGGGTCACATGGCCAAGGCTTTACTGTATGCTATTCTGTTTGTGATCTTCATAACAACATATCTGTGTGACATGCCAACCTGCTTGGCTCTCTATTTGTTTTCTCTGTGCTGGTGGTGCAGCCAGGGCATGAAACAGCGTCTGGATGGGGCGTCTGTTGATGTGGACTGAGACAATATACTGTAGGATGTTTTTAAAAAAAAAACTTTTTTCACAAATATGATGTATGGTTTTAAAATGTAAAGTGGCATGACGTGATTCTATGGGCCCAAAATAACTTGGAAAATAGATTTAAGAGGCATTTCTGTTTTTGTTGCTTTCACTTGTATTCTCATTAAAAGTCCTATTTGATCCCAAGCAATCAGTCTTTCAATGCAATGCTAAACTAACTCTGGTATTATTATACCAAATGTTAATCCCATTTTGTGATATAATAAAATGATAGAACAACAGAAACCCTTATGGTGTCAAAGACAACACATCTATCTCAGTGATATACAATACAGTGCTATTTTCTGAATAATTGAGTTTTTCACAGTGATTACTTTGAACCTACAACAACCTTCTAGTAAACAGTTCTTAAAAGAACCATATGTGTACATCTTATGCTGAGTTCAGATTGCATGGTTTTAGCCTTGATTTTGACTCGCCGACAGGTTTTGAGAAATCGCAGACATATGCCTGAAATCACAGGCAAATCAGTGCTCGTTCATGTGAGTAACAATCACACAGTATGGACTAATCAAAGACGCAAGCTGAGAGAATCGCCAATGAGTCGCCGACACCCATGGGATATTTGGCATGCTAAAAATCTGGACCTAACTGCGATTCAATTCATGCCGTGTGAAATGTGTCCTGATTGAAAATAGCACTGATGATTACTTACAGCCAATGAGAGAGCAGCATTCACTAGTTTGGGTATCTGCAGGCCAGTGGGAGGTTGGGGAGAGTTTAACAGTGCTTTTTATCAGTCTATTTGGACCCAAGAAGTGAAGGAAAATTTGTATCAATTTGGTGGGAGCACCGGTGTCTGTTTGACGTGTCATCTGAGCAATACCACAACTTAGACAAAAAATTAAAAAAGGTTTAAGAGAAATTGCCATTTTTTTTTATTCCACTAAAGGCTACTTTCTCTCTAAGTAGTACAATATATTCTATGTGACCTCCCAATCTTCTCGCGTGTGTTTGGTTGTGAGACGTAGGTTATAAACCGAGACAAAGCTGTCCGTAATTAATAATCTCAACATGTATCATAACTACCTGGTTGACCTTTTATGCATAGGTTATCATTATCATTTTAATTGCTTATTATTATTATTTATTAGAGTTGTGCCAGCATGTTATTCAATACAAGATGTGGGCCCAAAAAATAATTTTCAAGGAGTACACCTAAGTGTTAACCCCACTGTTGCCAATCCATCTTGCATGCTCGCATTAGTTTCTCCCGGGTTCTCCGCATTCCTTCCACCGTCCAAAAACTTGCGACATTGGTGAATTGGCCTGTCAGAGACTTGGACCAGTGACGTACTGGCAGTGAGGTAACAGTGCTAACCACAATAAAAAGAAAGGAGAACTAGGGGTGGAAGGGGGAATTCATCAAGCCAAAGATGAAATCTGGTTATTTATAATGAGTTAGGAATCATCCGATTGGTGAATCATCCATTAGCTAATGCAGGACCAGCTGCGGTCAATCATAAGCACGTGATCCTCTTGAAGTTAGTTTATAAATAAACTTCACTTATGATTTTATTAAAAAACTTCAATATATATTTGCTTCAAAATGAGTTATTTTCATGGCATATTTTCAGCTTAGTGTCCCCAAACTTCAGATCTGTACTTTCTAAAACATTTCACTGGGTTCATACAAAGACATATCAAATGCACTATATGACAGCGTAAGGACAATGTCTCTTTGGGGATGAGTGTGATGGACGTGACATTTTCTGCAAATCCCACCATGTCTATGTTCCCAAAAGACCACAGACCGAGAGAGAGAGGCTGGGAAAAAGACAAGGCTTCTAGACCTTCTGTGCTCTGAACATATGTAATTCATACCTGATAGCCTTAAAGAACTCTCCTCATACTGTATGCCCTTCTTCATGCATTACCCATACAGTAAATTGATCTCAAGTTAAAGTTATAACACCATTAAAACGTCATAAAGGTGCTTGCTAAAATGCAATTAATTTACATGAAATCAGGCTGTGTGTTGTGGCTCAAAAGAATGACAGGCATTTACACCTCATTGAACCGGATTAAGAGCGTTTAGCCAATATAATGCATGATTTTAAGCTGAAATGTGACGTGCAAAAGTAGTGCAGCCATGTGGTGGGTTTTTGTACATGCTTATTTTAGTTTTGGACTAATGCATGACCTCTGTTTATAAGGGAGTGTGTAATAGAGATGTAGTGTGTGTGTGTGTGTGTGTGTGTGTGTGTGTGTCGATGTAGTCATATGATCCAGTCTACTGTGACTCTGACCTTTCAGTGTCTGGCTGCTCACCTCACATTCATCTAGAGCCATTCATCTGTACAGACTTTACTGTTCTTAATGTTAGTATTCACAGCCATGTTTACTCTGTTACCATTGTTAGGGGTGTTAAAATTCCTTAAAGCAGGCAGATTCATTATATCACATTAGTTATTTAAACATCACACAGAACATATAAGAGCAAGCTGATTTTCAGAGCTGATCAGATGACTATAAATTGTTACCATAATCATAACCTCTTACACACTTGTCTGCATAATATCATAAAAAGGCACCATTAGATGCTATTATTAAGTAATATGAAACAAATTAAATTTAAAAAGTGTTTAAAATGCACTCTAAAAAATATTGTTTAGATTAAACAAAAAATTTAACGCAACAGTTTGCATTAATATACTGAAGTTATAACAACATCTAACAAAATGTTCAGACGTCATATTTTTTTATGTTAGCCAAATCTTTTCCTCTTCAATCAGAGGCATTTTTACATAGCAACAACCTCAAATTTTTAAGTTGATTACTCAAAAAAATAAGTTGTTTAAATGTTTTTTTTATTAAAATTGAAAACAAACCCAGTTGTTTTCAAATTTACTGTCCATGCTTGTAAGGAATACATTTAACAACAACATTTTTGTTTTTCGTTAGTTTTTTATTTGTATTAAACCAACGGTTTTCATTGTTTTACAAAACAAAATCATGTAATGTCCCATATTTTCAGTATAAAAAAATAACAACAAAATACATTAGTGTGTGGACTTAAAAATACAAAACAACTCCATTAGTGCAAGTTATCAACCCAATTTCTTTGGGTTGCTAAAAGTTAAATATTGTTTTACAGTAACTCACAGATATATTTACTTTTAAATTAGCTGCATTTTTAAATTGATGTAATTATCAATATTTTCCTGTTTTGAAAACTTAATAAAATGATTCTGGTAAATTAAAAGTTTTAATCTTATCAGCATTTTAGAATTTTTAAGTTAAAATAATGTTTTAAACTATGTAGTGTTAACAGATCTTGTGAGTTACTTTTTAGACTAAATTACTGGCATAAATAACATATATAATCACTTAAAGCAAATATCCCAGACCTTTAAATGTAGTTCAATGTATATATGTGTATACGTGTGCCCCCACCAGTGCCGATATACAACCATATCGCACTGCTACAAGTGTGATATTGCGTTTATACAACAGTTTGATGGCATAATTGTGAATATAAAAACAAAATCAAATATGGAGAGTCTTAAAAACCCTATATATATATATATATATATATATATATATATATATATATATATATATATATATTTAATTATTATTATTATTATTTTTTTTTTTAAAGTTACTTAACAAAAGTTTTGCCTGCTAAAAAGTGAGGGGTTTTGGCCATTTACAGGCTGGTTTTAAGACATTTCCAGCCTGGTCTTAGCTGGTCAGGCTGGGAAATAGCCAGCTAAATCCAGTTTGACCAATCCTGGTTGTCGTAAGTTTCTAAGCTGAATCAAATTAACCCTATGAGTCCATTGAACTTATAATATGTTCGATGGTATGTATATTTTTCAAAAGTTACCTTGACTTAACAATAGCTATCCCTGTTAAAAGAAAAACAGCCATAACCAGTATAATCTTGACCAGTCTGGTTTTTAGAGGGGTTTTGGTCGTTCACAGGCAGGTTGTAAAACATTTTCAGGCTGGTCTTAGCTGGTGAGGCTGGGAAATGGCCAGCTAAAACCAGCTTGACCAATCCTGCATGGTTGCTCTAAATTTCTAAGCTGAATCAAATTAACCTTATGAGTCAATTGAACATACTCGTATTATGTTAAATTGACTTATACCAGCTTGCATAACTTATAAAATTAAGCTACAACATGATTAACTTAGCTGATTAAGTTACAATGACCTATAAACATATGCTAGGACTAACTGATAATATACTGTTTTACAGGGTGGTGTCTGATGTCTGAAACCAGCTTGGAAATGGTCAAACCCCCTATAAAACCTGGCTGGTCAACCAGCTAAAACCAGCCAACCAGTTCAGGCTGGTTTAATCTGTTTCTTTAGCATGATGGTAACTAATAATCTAATAATTTCAAGCAGAAATCAAACCTAATGAGTAATGAATGAATTAATTCTATTTATGTGTAAACTCTAATGCTAGAAGCAACATCATCTGAGTAACTATATACAGAAGTTGTTTGGACCTAATTCATTTCATTAACTGAAGTGATACCGATTTGATAACTGAACTTAAAATGTTACTAATACACTAAAAGTTAGATATAAACACAAATCAAATATGTTTATATGACTAAATATATAGACCTATATATGTCTACAGTACTCAGACTATTTGATTTCAGAACTTTAATGATTTGCCGCAATCGTTTTTCCTCAAACAGTTTGAGTTAACTTAACTTATAGGGTTTTACCAACAACTATAGAATAAACCTTACATATGCCTTAAAGAGACTTTACAGTGTAGATATTTTAAAGCACATAGGTTAACTGAGTACATTACAGGAGGTCTTCTCTGTCCCTTTCCATTGAGCTCAGCATGGGTTGTTATTAAAGTGACTCAGGAGGAACACGATATACCCAAACGTTGCTCACTGTGAAAGACACATGGGCCTTGTGATAAAATGTCACAACGGTCACGAGGGATGCTTTCTGAGGCGTCAATACCTTAAATGCTTCATGCATGCTTGCTTTGTATTTAATTACGTGTTGCATGTTGGCACCCTTTCAGTTTTCTTTATGTACTGTATATATATATATTTCTGAAATATACAGGCTTATTAAAGTTAATCCATAAAAAAGTTACAGAGCTTCAGCGTTTTACATTTTTCATTTGTTTATGCAATTCTTAAATAATAATAATAATAATAATAGCAATAATAATAATAGCAATAATAATAATAATAGAAACAACAACAACAAAAACAATAATAATAATAATAGAAACAACAACAACAACAACAACAATAAAAAAATCATATAAATAATAACAATAATCACCTGTGTACATTGTTGTTTAATTATTATGAATTGTTAAAAAATAATTAAATTATATTATTCTTTATTATTATTTGATCTTAATTGAACATAAATGTATGATCATTTTATATGTATACATGTTTATATTTTTTTATTTACTTCTTTTAGTGGTTATTTATCATTTGATTTTTTTTTATTTAAAGCAAGGTACAAATAAAATGTAAAAATACTTTTTTTACATTTTATTTTTTTAACCATATATTTTATTTTATTTTTCTTTATTTTACTTTATTTTTTTTTTTTTCAATGTTTATTTACACTTTAATTTATTTTTCTTTATTTTTCTACATTTTAATGGCCCTTCATTTTTATTTTATTTTATTTTATTTTATTTTATTTTATTTTATTTTATTTTATTTTATTTTATTTTATTTTATTTTATTTTATTTTATTTTATTTTATGCTGTACAGATGGAGCCACTAGATGGAGACACAACATAACATCAACATATTACACCTCCCCATACCTGATTCTGAAATAAAGCAGTCTAGACTAAACATACAGCGAGCGATTGTCTGGTTCAAATCCCCAAACAGACATAAATCCAATAAAACGTGTAGCTGCCATGTAGAATACTGCACTATACACTAAACAAAGGCTGAGTATGCTTGTTATGACGGCTGAAAGGCTAGCATTCGCTCACTGAGCTCACAGAGCAGTATACCTGACACATGATGGCAGCATGTACCACTGAGAATTTCTAACACACACACACACACACACGCACAGACAAAAACAACATAGCCATCCGTCTTCTTGCATGTCCGAGCATAGAATCTGGGTTACATCCTGGGCATCCCGGGAGGCTCATACATCATTATTGAAACATTCCCAGGCTCCAGATCTCTATTTCTCCTTTAACACTCTCTAATCTTTATTCCAGTTTCCCTCTGGGTTATGTGGGGGTTTGGTGAGTTACCTCATCTCTTCCTACACACTTAAATAGTGTTATGAATGCTTCAATCAGGATGTAGAGCAGCGTTCTGCAAACTCAGCAGAAATTGAGGGAAACCAAAAACTAGAACTGCTGTCATTTAACAATAAAGCAATTTATATTAATGCTATTTTTGATTAGCACTGTCACGTCACAGCAAGAAAGTCACTGGTTCGAGCCCTAACTGGGCCAGTTGGCATGTCTGAGTGGATGTACTTCTCATGTTGGCATGGGTTTCCCCCGGGTGCTCCGGTTTCCCCCACAGTCCAAAGCCATGCGCTATAGGGGAATCGAATAAAATTAATTGCCGGTTCATTCCGCTGTGGTGACCCCTGATAAATAAGAGACTAAGTCGAAGGAAAATAAATAAATGATAAGAGGTCAAGTACAGCAATTTGTCACCGATTGACATCCATAACCATAACATCCATACACTTTTCATACAATAAAAGTCAATGGTTACCGGTTTCCATCATTCTACAAAATATCTTCTTTTATATTCAACAGTGGTTTGTTCTGTAGCAAGTTTATACTATTTAAAAAATATATTTATAAATATATTGCTGGGGGCAACACAGTGGCTCAGTGGTTAGCACTGTCACCTGAAGGTTGCTGGTTTGAGTTCCAGCTGAGCCAGTTGGCATTTCAGTGTGGAGTTTGCATGTTCTCCCTGTGTTGGCGTGGGTTTCCTCTGGGTGCTCTGGTTTCCCCCGCAGTCCAAAGACATGCGCTATAGGTGAATTGAATAAACTAAATTGGCCGTAGTGTACGAGTGTGAATGTGAGAGTGTGTATGGGTGTTTCCCAAAACTGGGTTGCAGCTGGAAGGGCATCCGCTGTGTAAAAAATATGCTGGATAAGTTGGCGGTTCATTCCGCTGTGGCGACCCCAGATGAATAAAGGGACCAAGCTGAAGGAAAACAAATAAACGAAGATCATACCAGCCAAACTGAAAGAAATAAGGCTTTCTCCAGATGAAAAATATAATAGGAAATACCTTGAAAAATGTCCTTGCTCAGTTTAACATCGCTTGGGAAATATTTGTACATAAGTAATTCACCAGGAAGACGTATTATTTTGCCTTCAACTGTAGATTCTCCCTTAAAGACACTGTTCAGTGCACACCTACACTACTCAGTCAGTTTTTCTGTCACTTCAGGCGCATGAGAACTCAGTCTTCAAGGTCAGGATGAGGATGAGCGGAGGACACAGAAGAGAGATTGTGAGGGAGCAGCAGTGTTGTAGGTGTTTGGAAATGTGCCCGTTGGGTCTCCGGGGGCCTCGGTGATGCCCTGGTGGCGGCAGCGGCTCCTCTGGATGAATCATGATAAGGTGTCATCTTATGCTTCGGCTCAGGCCCTGAATCTAAGTCGACAGGTCACTCCTGAGAAAACGTCCCGCAGGAGAAACTGGGGTCGACCTGCACTGCTCTCTCTCTCTCTCTCTCTCTCTCTCTCTCTCTCTCTCTCTCTCTCTCATCAAAGTAAACTGTACATTTAAAAATCAACATTTATGGATAAACAGCAATAATAAATAATAATAATAATATTGAAAGTTGGGGGTGTCAGGGTGGCTCAGTGGGCAGCACGATCACCTCACAACAAAAAAACAAGTACGTTTAATAATCAGGGGTCGCCACAGTGGAATGAACCGCCAACTTATCTAGCATATGTTTTACACAGCGGATGCCCTTCCAGCTGCAACTTATCACTGGGAAACACCTATACACTCTCATTCACACACATACACTTTGGACAATTTAGCTTACCCAATTCACCTGTACTGCATGTCTATGGACTTTGGGGGAAACCAAAGCACCCGAAGGAAACCTATGTGAACACGAGGAGAACATGCAAACTCCACAAAGAAATGCCAACTGGCCCAGCCGGGGCTCGAACCAGCAAACCTAGATGTAATATAAAGTCACAGTCACCAGCGATCTAACCCACGCAGAGAACTACAAATCTGCCAGCAAAAGAACTACATATCCAGTCATGCACCGCTCACACGCACCTGTTCCATGTTCCATTGATTACACACATACACACACACACACAGCCAGAGGATCGTTATGAACTGATTACAGGGACTATATACACAGCACACACGCACACCTCTGGGCTGAGTCTTGTTTAACGGTTATAACGTGTTAACCTTTCCGCGTTTGACCCTTGCTATGTTTTGTTTGTTTATTTACGATGTCTGCTGCCTGTCATCTGGCTGGTTATGACCACGACTTTTGCTTTGGCGACGGATTTGCCTGAATCTGTTTGCCACTGTGTTGACCGTTGCTTGCCTGACCATTCTCTTGATAAATCTGCATTTGGATCTTCACATGACAAATAATAGTATTAATACCACTTTTTAGTTTATTAATAAAGATTATAACATATGTTTGTTAGTGTTATATGTTTTAGTATTATTTCTGTCTCTTAACTCACCTAATAACAACAGGGTCTTAGTTCTAAGAACTACTTATTTAAGAACATCAAAATTAGTTTTATGGCCCGTTTCTACTCATTGGTACAGTACAGTACGGGTTGGTACAGGTCACCTATATGAGGCTTGCATTTCCACTGCCAAAAAGGGTACCAATGGTTTCAGACAACATAGTTTTACTCAAGGAAATGTCAAAGTAAAGCTTGTTCCCCTTCGGTTGGGGAACTTCAGTGCCATGAATGGGAGGATTCGGATCAGAAGCCGCTTATCTGGAGAGTATTGAACGGGCCAATGAATGAAATTAATTGGCAGCGTAAGCTTGCGCAGGTGTGCGACATCTGCAATTATCTCAGCATATAAGCACACCTGAAGCCAGCAGACGCCATCCTTTTCGCTTCAGATCCTTTCTGAGTGAGTCGATGAGGGTTCCTCTTGCTGATCAGCACTTCAGAGCGAACGAGTGTGTCTCCCGGTCCAGAGTGGGTCTTCGCGGTGGCAGACGGTCGAGCTGGGTTACTCCCTTGCCTGCGGTTCTTTGGGTCCGGTCCTCCAGAGCGGTGCGTATAGTTGCAACTTTCCTAAAAGAGCAACACAGTCGTGCAGCACGTCCTTTTCAGGATGGCGCTCCGACTGTGCGTTTCTGGATGCGGGGGTTTCCTGTCTCCGGATGATGGACACGATCACTGCATTGCATGTTTGGGGGTCCAGCATGTTAATGCGGTGCTCGCGGGCGGTTCATGTCGTCATTGCGATGCCATGACCGTTGCACAGCTAAGATCGCGGCTAACTTTCGCAAGAGAGCGAGCCACCCCAGTTGCCTCCTGCTCTAAAAAAGCAGCGGGCGCTCGGGCAGATCTGAGGGTTTCAGCGGGAGCTAATCCGCCGCCCACGGGCTCGCGGACCTCTCGCTCCTCACGGCGCTCCATCCAAGCTTCGGGTGGTGAGAGTGATCCGTCTAACCAGATGGTAGCTCTCACACTCGCTGACACCGGAGATCAGATGTCCTCCGCGGCATCGGAGGGTGGGCTTTCACTGTCCGACGAAGATCCGGACCCGCTCGCCCCCTCCGGGCAGGTGAGCGCTGTCAAATCGGATCCTGAAGCGGACATGTTAGCCGTGCTTTCCCGGGCTGCTTCGGCCGTGGGGTTGGAGATGGTTTATCCCCCAGCTCCGCGGCCGGACCGACTAGATGGGTGCTACGTAGAGGACCAGAAGGCGAAGCCTTCGAAGCCTCTCGTCCCCTTCTTCCCGGAAGTGCACAGTAGGCTCACGCAGTCCTGGAGGGCACCTTTCTCTGCCCGTGCTGCGAGTGCCTCCGCCCTCACCGCCCTTGACGGCGGAGCTGCCAGGGGGTATGAGGCGATCCCGTCAGTGGAGCGCGCTATCGCGGTCAATCTTTGTCCGCGCTGCGCCTCTACGTGGCGGGGTTTGCCCCGCCTCCCGTCCAAAGCCTGTAGGTTGTCTGCCTCCCTCGGAGCCAGAGCTTATAAGGCTGCGGGCCAGGCTGCTTCTGCTTTGCACGCGATGGCCACCTACCAGCGCTACCAAGCGCAGGCGCTGGCCGAGCTGCACGAGGGCGGGTCCAACCCAAGCTTATTACATGAGCTGCGCACCGCGACCGACTATGCTCTTCGGACTACTAAGTCCGCCGCGTGTGCGCTGGGGAGGACGATGTCCACACTTGTGGTTCAGGAACGCCACCTCTGGCTAAACCTGGCCGATATGCGCGACGTTGACAAAGTTCGCTTTCTTGACTCGCCCATATCCCAGGCTGGCCTGTTCGGCGACACCGTCGGTGAATTCACCCAGGAATTCAAGGCGGTGAAAGAGCAGTCGGATGCGATGGGCAATGTCATCTATCGGCGTGGCCGTAAGCCCGCTCCGCCCGCCGAGCCATCCACCTCCGCTGTTCCTCGCCGAGGGCGCCCGCCAACGAGTGCTGCCCCGCCCCCGCCTGCGCCTCCGGCCAAGCGGGCGCGGCGTTCACCTCGAAAGCAGGCAGCCCCTCCTGCCCAGGGCGCCGTTAAGTCCGGTAAACGGACCGCGAAGCGTCCCTGAGACAGGCCATCCGGAGAAGAGGAAACTTGCTCTTTCCCCGCTGGAGGGCGGGGCCCCGATAACAACGGTACTTTTCAGTGCCACCAAAACATCAGTAAAAGAGCACTTTTTCCCTTCCCCGGATGTGACTGCACGAGTTCTGCCAGTCCGGGACGCGCTGCCTTCCGGCTCGCAGACTCTACGTGCTTCGCCAGTGGCTCACGAGCGCTGGGGGGACGGTCTCCCTTTCCTCAGCCCTCCAGCCCCCTCTCCGGAGTCAGGGTGCGGAGCCAGAGCGAATCGCTCTCCTCCAGCTCTTCCGCGGGACCCTCGTGCTTCCCGGATCAGCACACCCACTCCGCGCTGCCCCACCGCTGGTACGTCAGCGATTGTAGCGATGACTCCATTAGCGAGGGCTCTGCCTGCCTGGTTAGCGCGGGCCAGCCCCTCGCGGTGGCTCATACGCACAATCAGACTCGGTTACGCGATTCAGTTCGCGAAACGGCCCCCCAAGTTTACGGGCGTGTATTTCTCCAGGGTCAACCCCCTGTCCGCCCCTGTCTTGCGAGAGGAGATTGCTGCCCTCCTGGCGAAGGGTGCAATCGAGCCGGTTCCTCCAGCCGAGATGGAGAGTGGGTTTTACAGCCCATACTTCATCGTACCCAAAAAGAGCGGTGGGTCACGGCCAATCCTAGATCTGCGCGTTTTGAACCGCTGTCTGCACAAGCTGCCGTTCAGAATGCTCACGCAGAGGCGCATTCTCCAATGCGTTCGTCCTCGGGATTGGTTTGCAGCCATAGACCTGAAGGACGCGTATTTCCATGTCTCCATTCTTCCACGCCACCGCCAATTTCTGCGGTTTGCGTTCGAGGGTCGAGCGTGGCAGTACAAGGTCCTCCCCTTCGGGCTCTCTCTGTCTCCGCGGGTCTTCACCAAACTCGCGGAGGGTGCCCTAGCGCCCCTTCGGCTCGCGGGCATTCGCATACTCAATTATCTCGACGACTGGCTGATTTTAGCCCACTCGCGGGAGCAATTGATTATGCACAGGGACAAGGCGCTTCGGCATCTCCGCCTACTGGGGCTTCAGGTCAACCGAGAAAAGAGCAAACTCGCCCCCGTGCAGAGGATTTCTTTTCTCGGGATGGAGCTGGACTCGATCACCATGGTAGCGCACCTCTCCGAGGAACGCGCTCGCCTGTTGCTGAACTGTCTGAGGGAGCTCGACAGCAAACTAGTGGTCCCACTGAAGTTCTTTCAGAGGCTCCTGGGGCATATGGCATCCGCAGCCGCCGTCACGCCGCTCGGGTTGCTCCATATGAGACCACTTCAGCACTGGCTTCACGATCGGGTCCCCAGACGCGCATGGCACGCGGGCACACACCGGGTCTCGGTTACTGCGCTGTGTCGCCGCGCCCTCAGCCCTTGGAACGACCCCTCGTTCCTACAGGCCGGTGTGCCTCTAGGACAGGCGTCCAGCCATGTTGTTGTTTCAACAGACGCTTCCAACACGGGTTGGGGGGCCGTGTGTCGCGGGCATGCGGCTGCGGGCCTTTGGAAGGGTGCCCAGCTGCATTGGCATATCAATCGCCTAGAGCTGTTGGCAGTGTTCCTCGCTCTCCACCGCTTTTTACCGGTGCTGGCAGTATGGCGGCGGCGGCGTATATCAACCGCATGGGGGGTATGCGCTCTCGCCGCATGTCTCAGCTCGCCCGCCGTCTGCTCCTCTGGAGTCACCCGCGGCTGAAATCGCTGCGCGCCATTCACGTCCCAGGCACGCTCAATTGTGCAGCCGATGCGCTCTCACGACAGCTGTTACGCCCTGGAGAATGGAGACTCCACCCCGAGTCTGTTCAGCTGATATGGGCGCGATTCGGGGAGGCCCAGATCGATCTGTTTGCTTCCCCCGAGAACGCTCACTGCCAGTTGTTTTTTTCCCTGACCGAGGGCTCTCTCGGCACGGATGCACTGGCCCACAGCTGGCCTCGGGGCATGCGCAAGTATGCGTTTCCCCCAGTGAGCCTGCTCGCGCAGTTTCTGTGCAAGGTCAGGGAGGACGAGGAACAGGTTCTGCTAGTTGCGCCCCTTTGGCCCAACCGGACCTGGATATCAGAGCTCTCACTCCTCGCGACGGCCCTCCCCTGGCGGATCCCTTTGAGAGAGGACCTACTCTCTCAGGGACAGGGCACCATCTGGCACCCTCGCCCCGATCTTTGGAACCTCCACGTGTGGTCCCTAGACGCGAGGAAGACTTAGGTAACCTACCGACTGCGGTGGTTAATACCATCACTCAGGCTAGAGCCCCCTCCACGAGGCGCGCCTACGCCCTGAAGTGGAGTCTATTCACTGAATGGTGCGTCTCTCGCAGAGAAGACCCCCGAAATTGCCAGATTAGTGTTGTGCTCTCTTTCCTTCAAGAGAAGTTGGACAGCAGGCTGTCGCCCTCCACTCTCAAGGTTTACGTGGCCGCCATCTCCGCTTATCATAGCGCGGTAGCTGGCGGCACCGTGGGAAAGCATAACCTGGTCATCCAGTTCCTTAGGGGTGCTAGGCGAATTAATCCATCTCGCCCCCCTCTCATGCCCTCTTGGGATCTCGCCCTCGTTCTCACGAGTCTGCGATCCGATCCCTTTGAGCCACTCGAATCAGTATCTCTAAGATTTCTGTCCCTGAAGACAGCTCTGCTGGTTGCGTTGGCCTCCATCAAGAGGGTCGGGGACCTGGAGGCATTTTCGGTCAGTGACTCGTGCCTGGAATTCGGGCCGGATTACTCTCACGTCATCCTGAGACCCCGCCCCGGTTATGTGCCCAAGGTTCCTACCACCCCCTTTAGAGATCAGGTAGTGAACCTGCAAGCGCTGCCCCCGGAGGAGGCAGACCCAGCCCTTTCTTTAATTTGTCCAGTTCGCGCTCTGCGCATTTATGTGGACCGTACTCAGAATTTTAGATCATCTGAGCAGCTCTTTGTCTGTTATGGCGGTCGGCAGCAGGGAAGTGCCGTATCAAAACAAAGATTATCCCACTGGATTGTGGATGCCATTTCACTCGCTTATTCGAGTCGAGGTCAGCCGTGTCCCCCGGGAGTTCGTGCACACTCCACTCGGAGCGTTGCATCCTCTTGGGCGCGTGCACGCGGCGCCTCTCTAACAGACATCTGTAGAGCTGCGGGCTGGGCGACACCCAACACATTTGCAAGGTTTTACAATCTGCGAGTGGAGCCGGTTTCCTCAAGGGTATTAGGTAACCCTTTGGTGATTGAAGAGACAACTCGGTAGGGTGTTGAAACACGCTTGCGGCGCCATTCTCCCTAACACGGAGGTACGTGCGCCTTTTTTATCTGTCAGTAAAGTTCCCCGTCAGGTGAGCCCTGCAGATTCCTCCGTGGCCCCCAGCACTGACTCAGCGGAGGAGTCACTTGCTGGCCCACTACGTTGTAGGTCTGCCCGCTGGTCAGCCCGCGTTTTGGGTATAGGTGCCTGCTATGCATGATCCCCACTAGGCGATCCCATATGCTTATTCCGCCACGGTTAAGTCCCCCCCCTGGGTGGACCCGTGTCTTCCCTCTCCGCTAACCACTCTTTTGCTATGCGTACTCCCCCTTTTTAGGGCTAGTCCATAGGTAAATTCTGCCATCTATCCCCCCCCTTGGGTAACGGATGGCCTCCGCAGCGTCCTCCCTATCGGGATTGCACGCTTCCCAACGTACTGTCGTATTCCTAGAATTATCTAGATGCTCACGACTTCCCAAAAAATATATCTAAATCCGTAAAACTTCTGTTGAAGTAGGATAAATTAGGGCCAGGGACACGTTGGAGGACCGCGCCCCCCATGATGTGGGTGCGTCACGCTTGCTTGACTATCTCCTCATCGGGGGTGTTGGTAAGGTGCAGTCATTATGGCGCTTTCCATATTCTCCCATTCATGGCACTGAAGTTCCCCAACCGAAGGGGAACGTTCGAGGTTACAGAAGTAACCCTTCGTTCCCCGAGGAGGGGAACGGAAGTGCCATATTCCGTCGCCATAATGACTGTCCCTTAGCTGTTTGAAAGTCTCTTCAGCTTAAAAGGATGGCGTCTGCTGGCTTCAGGTGTGCTTATATGCTGAGATAATTGCAGATGTCGCACACCTGCGCAAGCTTACGCTGCCAATTAATTTCATTCATTGGCCCGTTCAATACTCTCCAGATAAGCGGCTTCTGATCCGAATCCTCCCATTCATGGCACTTCCGTTCCCCTCCTCGGGGAACGAAGGGTTACTTCTGTAACCTCGAACGTTCACACATCATATAAGAAGCACTTCTCACAAAACAGAAGCTTATACACATAAATACCTGTGTATAAATGTTCATTACTAACCTTCCTATGAACAGGATTTGATTATAACTGCAGATCATTGATGAAAATAGTCCACTGTAACGTTTGCAGTTATATAAAATAAATAAATATATGCATATATGAACACCTACAGCCTCTTACAGTCTCCGATGTGTTACCAATTGCAGAAAAAACTACACACAGTGTATACTTAGTCCTTATTTGGGTTCAAAAACAACTCAACATATAGCCCACAGTCAGTGTAAACCTCTTAACTGGATGTTTAATCTTCGCCAGCACATGTAACCTCTTGTTAGAGAGTAATCCTTGCATATCGAGTTCATAATAGTCTAAAAGGTGATAATAATAGTTAAACATTGCAGTTTGTTCTATCTTTTAGGTTGCTGAAATAATTATTTCTCCTTTGTTTTTTTCCGGTTTCTCCTTTGTTTTTTTCGTGCTTCACTTTTATTTTTGTCCTTTTCTGAAAGGATCAGATGTCAGAAGCACTTAATCACGTGCAGGTTATTAATATGAGCTCAAGAAGTTCCTTATTTCAAATATAGACGTGTGATTGGGATCTCTCAAGAGAAAGTGAAACCACATACTTTTAGACGGCCTCGTAAACATAAACAGGACACGGCAAATTATCTTCTTCTTGGCTTTGTGGCTGTTCATCAAGACGACGACAAGATTTGTTTGAGCTTGGGTCGACTATCGGATGTTATTATTTGTATAAATTATTACGATGTAATGTCTTGGCTGGGTTTTTAAAAATGGCGCTTCCATTGTTTTCATTCTCCTGCTTCTGCGAGTGACGATCCTCTGTAAACCAATAGCGTTCAGCTGCGCGTCAAGCTCCGCCTTTGGTGCCCTTTTGTTGTGCTACGCACCCTTTGCAAAGCGGTACAATATGGTTCGCTTTTAGGTACTCTTTGACAGTGGAAACTGCCATAAAAGCGTACTGAACGTACTAAAGCGTACCGTACGGTACCGTGAACGCGTACCGTATCACTAAGTGAAAACGGGCCAATAGTTACACTATATTTTAAGATGTCCTTGTTAAAGTGTAACTATTTTCAGTGATATTAATATATAACATGTACTTACCATATGGCTAGGGTTTAATTTACAGGTTAATTGCATGTAATGCGTTAATTAATTTTAATTGCTATAGTAAGTAAATGGAATGTGTAACAAGGACACCTTAAAATAAGGTGTTACCTTAGAGCAGGGGTCACCAACCCTGTTCCTGGAGAGCTACCTTCCTGCAGAATTCAGTCCCAACCCTGATCAAACACAATCTCACGGCAATTCGTAACTTTTTCATTTAGTGGCTTATTCGTAGGAATTCGTACGATCTAATTCGTACAATTTAGTACGATTTGCTCATCCCCCAATGACGGTTGGGGTTAGGGATGGGGTTAAGTGCCACGCCTCCTTTTTAAAATCGTACCATTTCGTACGACTGAACTCGTACGAATTCGTATGAATTAGCCACTAAACTGGCAAAACGTAAAATACTTACGTTTTCTCGTGAGATCAAGCTGGATCAAACGCACCTGAACCAATTAATAGTACCTAAAGCAGCACTTAATAATTACAAACAGGTGTGTTTGGTTAGGGTTGCACCTGAAATGTGCAGTAAGGTAGTTCTCCTGGAACAGGGTTGGTGACCCCTGCCTTAAGAGTTTTCAACTATTGACATCAGTGTAAACAGACAAACTACTCTTGCTGTAAACATGATCCATCATGCCTGTGTAGAACACAAGCTATCGTCACCGTGTACTTATTTTTTTTGCCACCATAAGTACGGTTTACTGCAAGACTCGAGAGGTGAAAACTGGATGATTCATCGCAACTGTTGGAGAGCGAGTTTCACTCCTCCGCTACTCTGAACGTTCTGTCTCATTCTCTGTCTCTTTCACACACACGTACACTGCGAGATTGTGAATGTCAGATGAGTGTGTCTCGGTGTGTCATGCTCTTTTATTCCCGCTCGCTTATTCTCTTATACACTCGCGCTTTCCTCCTGAACCTCCATAACCAGCAGCTCCATTCTGCATACAGTTCACCCAGACTCACTGACACGTCATTACACATACAGATGAAGACAATATTATTAGCCCTACTGTGATTTTATTTATCAAAAAAATAAATAAATAAATACACACACACAAACACACACATGAATTAAGGAAGAGTCTCCTCCTGCTTTCAATCTCCTGCTCCTATAAACCAAACACAACCCCATCTAACCACGCTGTATTACCACTCTCTCTCTCTCTACAGCTCACACACATCAACATGACACATGCACAAACACACACACACATCTCCTCCACAGGCTTAAACACAACCTCTGCCTTCATTCGGAGGGCAAAAGGCAGTCCAGTCTGAAAGCAAAGCAGCGTGGAGATGAAGAGGAGGAGTGTTGGATAATGATGGCCCGATCGTGATGGGTATATCTGGTGTGGAGTGTAGGTGGAAACACAGATCCTGGCGCGCAAGAAAAGCCAGGCATATTTTTAAAAGATTGTAGAGTCTGGGGAGATTCGATTAAAGACAGGCTTTGTTCTAATACCTAGAGGAATAGGCAATAATTAGGCAGCAGCGCATTCAGCATGGGACCCAATATGACTGTGAAGATCACTGTGTTTATTCTGGACGAAAAAATATATTGAAAAAACATGCCAAAAGGAGCGGAAGCCACACACACACACACAAACACACAACACACACACACAGGCTAATGATGAACAGATATTATTCTGTATTTATGAATAATGGTCTCACTTTGCAATAAGACGTCATTAGTTAATGTTGGGTAATGTGTTAATAGGACAATACTTGCAGAGCATTAGATCAACATTTACTAATGCATTTTTAATACACAAATTCATACTTGTTAATGCAAATAACAATGAACTACTGTTAACAGATAAATGAATAATGTAATAAATGTATTTTTCATTGTTTGTTCATTATTATTAGTATTATTATTACTATTATTATTCATCATTTATTATTATTATTATCATTATTTTATTATGATTGATATTATCAGTATTATTATCATTATTATTATTATTATTATTATTATTATTATCATCCGTTTTATTATTATTATTACTACTACTATTATTATTATTACAATTATCATCATCATCATTATTATTATTATCAGTTCTATTATTATTATTATTATTATGATTATTATTATTATTATTATTACAATTTTTATCTTAAGAATAATAATAGTAAATGTTTATTGTTGTTATTATAAATTAGCTAATTATTATTGCTACAAATACCTAAAAACATAGCAAAATATTTTGTTATTAATAATGATAAACTATTATTTGTGGCAGTGGTAGTTTACTGTTGTAATAATATTCAAAATAATTCACTACTATTACAATAAAAATTAACTAAATAAAGATATTAGTAAGTATTCTATTAATGATGGTTTATTATTATTATTATTATTATTATTATTATTACTATTATTATTATTGTTATTATTATTATTATTATTATTATTATTATTATTATTATTATTATTATTATTATTATTGTTGTTGTTGTTGTTGTTGTTGTTGTTGTTGTTACCATTTTTACGTCAAGAATAATAACAACTGTTTACAGTTGTTATTTTAAATCAGTAAATTATTATTACTGCCACAAATAGCTAAAAGCACAGAGGAAAAATATTTTGTTATTATTAATATTAATTAATATAATTTGCAGTAGTTTTACTGTTGTTGTTATTATTAATAATAGTTACTTTACACCAATAAACATTTCTATATATATGAACTAATAATTAAGTTAATAAATAAATATTCTATTAATAATTGTTAAATAAATATTAATATTATTATAATTATTTATTCATTCATTCATTTTCTTTTCGGCTTAGACCCTTTTTTTAATCTAGGGTCGCATTATTATTATTATTATTATTATTATTATTATTATATCAATATTATTATTATTATTACATTTTTTTTTGGGGGGGGGAGATTTGAAAACAACTTACTACATATTAATACATACTGGAATATAAAAAATGAAGGAATGAAGTTGACTGAAAAGTCACCTTGTTTATTCTAGAAAAAAAAGGAAAGAATAAAGTTTATCTCAACAGGACAAGAAACTGAAGCCAAACACACACACACACACACACACACACACACACACACACACACACACACACACACACACTAATAATGAAGTGCAGAGACGATGCGTGTGACAAATTATTCTCGTGTATTTTGTCCCCACAGCTGTCAACGACTGTCTGCTCGCTCAACATCAGACAGTAAAGCTCAGGGCGATATCAAAACGTCTGATTTCTTCTTTTAAAGCACACACACACACACACTCTCTCTCACACACACACACACACGCTAACATCATCAGCTCCATACAAGCACTTCAGTTCAACATCTTATGCTGCGATAAGATAAAATTTCAGGGACATTTCTCAACATGTTCTCTTGGTGGCCGATGTACAGCATCAAGGTTTTCTGTTTGTGTGTTTTTTAAATCAGGTTTCATTGCTTACCATTACATCAGCAGTGGTAATTAATGCTGCATGACATTTTTTACTTGGAATTTAGACTAGGCTGCCAAAACTTGTTGGCTTATGAGTTGAAATTGGGTTCAAGTGTAACAATAACTGTTACTGGTTTCTCTCCTATGCAGAGGTTTTATTAGTACAGCAGATTAACTGTCAATCTGATATATATTGTATACAATGGTTATCACAGTGCCACAGTGGAATGAACCGCCAACTTATCCAGCATTTGTTTTACACAGTAAATGCACTTCCAGCTGCAACCCAGTATTGGGAAACACCCATACACACTCATTCTCTCACACACACACACACACACACACACACACACACACACACACACATACACTACGGCCAATTTTGTTTATTCAATTCACCCATAGCGCATGTCTTTAGACGGTGGGGGAACCCGGAGCGCTCGGAGGAAACCAACAACAACACAAGGAGAACATGAAAACTCCACACAGAAATGCCAACTGGCCCAGCTGGTACAGTACAGACACTATTCAAATTAGGACTCATAAACTAATTTCTAAAAAATTGAATTACGATTTGTTAACTTTTTGATGTAATTAATTCAGTCCAGGCTCCTTATTTATGTGTGCCCCTGTATACATTTCTGGAGAGCGCCTAATATGTCCTAGGAGGTACGTTTTTTTTGTTGCAGTTTTAGCCTTTGTGAGTCCCCCAGAGGCTGCTGTGTACGCTTTTTCAGATCTCAAATTTGCCATTCACACCTGCTGTTCTCATGTAAATCCACCAGAGGGCGATGTCGACTGACTGACGTTCCTTAAACCCAACCGATAGTGTTTTCAAAAGCACCGATTGACCCAATCACCCGCTTCCTAAAATCTATCCGTCAGTGTTTTCAAAAGCATTGCAGAAAAAGAAAAGCCCTCACCTGATTTTTACCACATTTTCAGATCTTACCACATTCTCATCCTGTTATTCACCTATTTTTTATTACTTTATTTAATTTTTAGGCTTCTGTTTTTGTTTTACTGGCTTTCTGGAACTGTTCTTCGCCGGACTCAAACCCAGCCGATGCGATTAATACCTGTCTGCATCTCAAGTCCCCTGACATACTTGGACAACAGAACAACAGAAAAGCCATCCGCACAGAGCGGTCAACTGATAGTGTAAAAAGAAACAGGAGCGGTCTGCGCCATCATACCACCTCGTAGCGTTCGTTTTAAAGATGAAATGCGGCCATAAGTAGTTCTGGCAACATAATTCATGCTCTCCAGCAATGTATAAAAGTGTATGTTTACACAATGAGCCTGTGCACAAATAATATTAATATTGAATAATAAATTCTAATAATTACACTATTTTTAATCATTTAGATGACAACAGTTGTTACTTTAACAATATCAGCAGATACATCCACTACTACTACTACTGCTAATAACATTAATATTAATAATTTTGAAAATACATTTAATATTAATTGTTATTATTATTATTATTATTATTATTATTAGTAGTAGTAGTAGTAGTAGTAAAAATAAAAATAAATAAATAAATCAAAATCTAAATAAAAATAAAAATAAATAAATAATTAAATAAAGACAATAAATAAAAAAATAAAAAAATAAATGATTAAATAAAAATAAATAAATAAATAAATAAATAAATAATACATGAAAATTAAAAAATATAAAAATAAACAAAAACAAATTAATGATAAAAAATAAATAATCAATAAATATTTTAAAATAAATAAATAAAATTAATTATAAATAAATTATCAAAAATAAATAAATAAATAAACAAATAAATAAATAAATATATTAAAGTTTTCAAATACAAAAAAACAAGTACAAAAAGATTAATTAAAGTAATATTCAAATAAATTCACATTATTGCTGGGGATGAAAAATCTTGGTCAATACATCTGTGCAAATCTAATCAAGAGTCCTGCTGAGAATGCTGTTGTGTGGACAGAGATTAGCTCCCTAGCTCCCTTCAGCGATGAAAGCACATGTAACTTATTTCAGGTCTGACGGGGGAACATTATTTTGGTCATCAAACTGGAAATAGGCTGAAGCTAGAGTGTGTGAAGAAGCAAGTGAAAAGCAGAGAAGGAAATACCATACAGAAAAGATGTGAATAAGCCAAGGCTTGGTACTTTCTGTGAGGGTGATGACACATTTCAAACCTCGCAGAGAGCACACGCACAAAACAAAACTGTGTGGAAAGTGTGAATGAATGATCTCATGCTCAACAAAAGAGAAAAGAACTAACAGCACTTCTGTTCACCTCAGCACGATATTTAATGAAAGCAGGAGGTGAAGAAAGAACACACGCAACTTCCAGAGGATAAGAAACAAAGCAGACAGCCCTGACTTTCACCTCTCTAAACACTGACAGCATAAACACACATACACACACACACAGATGCATGCACATACAAACACACTCATAAATACACAAACACACATATACACACAAACACACACACACACACACACACACACACACACACGCGCGCGCACACACACACACGTGCACACACACAACAATACACACCACACACACAAATACAGACGCACACACAAACACACACACACTAAACAAACAAAACACATGCAAGCACATCCACAAACACACACAGACGCACATCCGCAAACACACACATGCACAAACACACACAAATAAATGCACACGCACACACAAAGACACTAATTGCATGCACACACACACACACATACTGTACACACACACAAATACACACACACACATACACACAAACTTACATGTATACACACACACACACACACACACACAAATACACAAACACATAAAAACACACACAAACACACTTACACTTATGCACACCGACACACACACCCACACACACATAAACACACACACACACACACTCACACAATACACAAACATACTTGTTTACATGCGCACATACACACACACACACACAAATACACAAACACACTTAATTACATATATGCACACACACACACACAAACACACACACACACACACACAAACACTCAATCACATGCATGCACACATTACACAAACACACACAAACATAAATAACACACAAAAACCCACACAAACACACTTAATTACATATATGCACGCGCACACACACACACACACACACACACACACACACACACATGCGCACACACACATGCGCACACACACACACACACACACACACACACACACACACACACACACACACACACACACAAACAAACAAACAAACACAATTACATATATGCAGACACATACACAAATACACAAACACACTCAATTACCTGCATGCACACATTACACAAACACACACAAACATAAATAACACACACAAACACACAAAGTTACACATACACACAAAAACACACACACACACACACTGGGGACACAAATGACACCTGCCTCTCACCAAAAGAGCACCGAGGCCTTGATGAGTGAAAGCAGTGGGCTTGTTTGTGTTGCTGGTGGAGTTTTTCTGCGTGCTACAGTGTGTGTGCGGGAGGGGAAAGCTACATTTCCTTGCTCTGCTTTTCACAGAGATTGATTTTACCTTGAGTGGCGTGCTAGACAAACAGCACCTCGGCCTGCAGCTGTCAGCTCATGAGAATTACTGCCTTCAGCTCATGTGGACGTGCTGTACTGGCTTATGTATGTGTGTATGTCTACTTCGAAACATGGCGAAGACAAGCCAAGGTGCTTTGCTGGTTTTAGCTGCTTGGTTGTTAGCTGTAGCAGGATGAAAGCAGTCATATATTAGCTTTTCTTTTTGCAGGACAAGTGAGAAAGACTCGTTTAAGCTGTCTAACCAGCAGCCTACATGGAATGCTAATTGAAATGCAGTGTTATAAGTATGAAGGGAAAATTCAGAGCTGAAACAGAAACGGAAAGTTCTTTGTTACGACTAAAATCTTTTTATATTTATTTGTTGGCCATAACGTGTCATTTTTCTTTGTCCCGCCTTCTTGTTGTTTTTTGTTATTCCATAGGCTCCCATTCCAACGTGATCCCATGTTCTGATTGGCTGCTGATCTCGGAGGCCTATAAAAAGGAACTTCCGGCAGGGTTTGGGGAGCTCATTTGTGGTGCGACGGTTGGTTGGAGTGGAGCTCCTAGACTTCCCTTACCCCTCCGGCTGACGACTAACATTTAATCCTGTACCATTGTTCATGCATTCAACTTTTTGAGAGTTTAAGCTAGTAGGGATGGCCTGCCTATATATTTGATTACTTTTATAGGTAATTTAGTTCATTTACTTTATAGATTATTTAGTTTTGTTATTTTGGCCTGTGAACACTCTGAAGAGATGCTCATTTTAAATTACTATTTTTCTTTAATAAATCTACTCAATTACTCTCAACTGTCCGAGTTTGGTTGTCGACTGAAGGGGATCTTTTGCATTAAGGTTTTTTTGCTTTATTTGGAAAACCCACCACTCATAACACACTTGTCTTTCCGTTTATTATGACCATGACGTTTTCCCCTAGATTTGGGGCTTAATATTCTTGATGCACTTCATCGGAAATGCTTAATAATAATTCATTTTCCTTTATTAATTAGGGCTCGCAACAGTGGAATGAATTGCCAACTTATCCAGCATTTGTTTTACACAGTGAATGCACTTCCAGCTGCAACCCAGTATTGGAAAACACCCATACACACTCATTCACACACACACACACACACACACACACACACACACACACTACAGCCAATTTAGTTTATTCAATTTACCCATAGCGCATGTTTTATTCAATTCACCCATAGCGCATGTCTATAGACTGTGGGAGAACCCGGAGCGCCCGGAGGAAACCAACAACAACAAAAGGAGAACAAGCAAACTCCACACAGAAATGCCAACTGGCCCAGCTGGTACAGTACAGACACTATTCAAATTAAAACTCATTAACTACTTTCTAAAAAATGTCATTAAAATTTGTTAACTTTTTGATGTAATTAATTCAATCCAGGCTCCTTATTGATGCGTACCCCTGTATACATTTCTGGTGAGCGCCTAATATTTCTCAGGATTTACGTTTTTTGTTTGTTTGTTTTTTTTTGCAATTTTAAATGCAAATGCAATTTTTTCCCCCAGAGGGTGGGGGACTCGCAAATTTTGTACGACTTTTTTCTCTTTTCTATTTAACGCAATAACTTACATTATACTGATTTTGATGTATATATTTTTATATATTTATTTGTAAATTATTGTATTTTTTCTTAACTATTTATTTCTAAAATAATGACATCACAGGTTTTTCTGGTTCAATGTTTTCGACCATTTATTGTATGCTAAAAATTTGATGCATTTCTTGTCGTAAGTGACCGACTTAAAAAGTTCCTCCTGAATATATATTAACAAACATGGCCATATATAAGTCCCATTCTACACAACCTGACAAAAGTCACATTGCCTATCCAAGTTTTAGCAACAACAAGTAATAACTTTGCTTCTAGTTGATTGTTTGGTATCAGAAGCGGCTTATATGAAAGGAATACAACATAACCATGCCTGATTTTTAATGATTTAATTAAGACAGTAAGGTATGACTGCATTCATACATCTCTGCAATGACTCAAATAACTAAATAAAGTCAACTGGAATGGCAAAGAAAGCGTTCTTGCAGGACTTCTTTGCATTCATCTTCCTTCATCTTACCCCATGCTCAATAATGTTCATGTCTGGTGACAGGGCTGGCCAATTCTGGAGCACCTTAACCCCCTTTCCTTTTAGGAACTTTGATGTGGAATCTAAAGTATGAGAAGGAGCGCTATACTGCTGAAGAATGTGTCCTCTCCTCTGGTTTATAATGTAATGGGCAGCACAAATGTCTTGATACCTCAGGCTGTTGTTGTTGCCATCCACTCTGCAGATCTCTCGCTCAGCCCCATACTGAATGTAACCCCAGTAGGACTTCTGCAATATTTGTGATGATTGGGATGCACTTCAACAGATGATTCATCAGAAAAATCTACCTTCTGCTACTATTCCAAATAATCAACTAGAAATAATCAAGGTATTATTTGTTGAAGTGTACATGACACTGCATTTAAATAGTTACAGGTCTAATCTACCAATTCTCCTCATAACTTTGTCTTTTTTACAATGTATGCTTTAACAATTAGCTTTAGGTGGATCTACAACAATTCTATGCTTTTAGAAAAGGCCATAACATTAGGATCAGTAGCATCACTTTTGCAATCTAGACACAATGATTTTGGGAAATGCAGACCTGTTCCTGGAGAGACCTGTAGAGTTTAGCTTTTACCCTAATTACCTAATAAAATCCACTTATTTACCAGTTAATCAAACTGCAAGATGGTGACCCTAAAAAACCTTAGGTTTGGACCTCTGTGTTACTGTCTAGCTCCACCCATTACATCCAGTCAAGGAAAGCTGTGCATAAACCTCCACACATTATCTCAGTGATTTTACTAATGTGACTGCACCCTACTGCAGCATGACTTCACGTTTCAACGTTAAAAGATTATTTTAAAAGTCCGTTCTACTGCTACATTTTTTTCAGACGTTTCTCTTGTCTTTTTCTATGTTTTATATTCTGTCTTTTTATTTTTACTTTGTCTTATGTACAGCACTTTGATCAGTCTTATGATTGTTTTTAAATGTGAACTTGAACCCCTATGATCCCTATAAATATGATGCCCAGACGAGCAGCAAGCTTTGGAACAGATCTGCTGTAATCACACAGGCCAACACCCCAAGTCTTTTGCGCTTCTCCTAAGTGGACCCTGGACTCTATGCGGACATGTTATGATGGCAGAGATGGACGCTGTCCAATCAGATGCTCCCCACAGCTGTCAGAGAGCTATAGGAGCCATCACACATCACATCTCCATGCCCTATGCCTGGCATAAGTGTATGAGGGGGCGGAAAAAGCTCCCTTCCAGACCTGATAGGTTGCCATAGCGACTGTCTTTGCATTGAATCGATATAGCTATCTATAAAAAAGCCATGCAATTCAGCTGGAGCCCAGAAAGAAAAAAGAAAATCAGATAAAACATGCCAGACCTCCCAAAACAGATTCCGCTTGATTTGTAAATATGGAGGCTGTTTGCATTTGAATGATTGCCATTTGGTTTCGTCAGCTTGTGTTTGGAAGGACAAATCAGGCAATTTTTTGGCTCTGTAAAGGTTGGCCGAGTACTGCCCAACATTAAAACCAATTAACAACATCAATCTAGTACAATTTGGTCTGATTTAGATGGATACGTGTGAACACCATCTGAACCACCACTGTAAGAAAAAATGATGGGTTCCACACAATCGATTTATGTTGGGACAACATTAAGTTAACTTATTCAAACAAACAGCAAACATCATTTTTTGAGTGATGGTGCAAACCAATCAAGAGGACAGAGAATACAGAAAAGATCTTGATCTACTCTAAAACTAAGTTTGGCCAGAGGAGAAATGGTCATGCCCAACTGAGCCTGGTTTGACTCTAGGTTCTTTCACTTTCGTCAATCGGTGAAGTTTTGTTCCTCACCACTGTCTTGCTTGGTTGAGACTTGTGTAACTGCCCATCAATGGATTTGCTCTTCAGTGTTTGCACTTTTAGCAGTGAAAATTAAACCACACTGAACTGAACTAAACTGAACTTCAACTCTGAAAACTGGACTGACAGTTTCAATTTACTAGAACTTCTATGTTAAGCTGCTTTGACAGAATCTACATTGTAAATGCGCTATAGAAATAAACATGAATGGAATTGAATTGAGTAAAACTTTAGTGCAGTTCGACTGAAATATGAATGTAACACAGACCAAAATCATCTTAATGTACCAGAAATGGATATGAAGAATTCCTAAAAATGCACAGAAATCTTAAGCACACTTGTTTTTTTTCATCATACACTCAACAAATGATTTTTTCCTACTTGTTTTATCTACTTGTTTAAAATAAGATGAAAGGACACAATTCATTTAAATGTGTTAAGTTAGCTTAATCGATTTGGGTTGGAACCCAGCATTTTTTTTACAGTGTATTTACCATTTCAGTTTAGTACAGTGTTTGAAACGAATCTCTTTGCAACAGATTTGTTGTGTGCAACAAATGAATTATTGGAGCTCTTTAGATTCATTTTTAGAAGCTCTTGACAAGATTGAAATTGATAGAAAAAAAAAAATACCCACACATGCACATACAACAAATGCATTTAGCCCAGCACACAAGATCATTTGGAATACTCTGATAGTTCCACTGTTGAATATACTTCCAAATATACTTTTCCAAATATTTAATTTTAGTAATCTTTTATTTCTTTTCTTTTCTTTTCTAAAGTTAATCCGCATTGCACTTAATAAGTTTACAATGATAATAAAGCTTATCAATCAAGTTTTTAATGATTTATGAAGGAATAATAATGCTTTGTTTTGCTGCTTTATCTTAATTTACAAGTAGCAGGGTATTTACAGCTACTGTTCATTTCTGTCCATTGCCATCCAGTCTCTTTAAGGCCCCAGGCGGCATTTTCACAAACTGCTGTTACACCTAAACATATTTTTGCAATCTCTTTGTCCTGCGGCATCGTCACACGCAGCAGTAGAGGACATTTTAAATCCCTTTTTCCTGCGGCAGCGTCACACACGGCGGTAGTGGTCATTTTGAACTGTCACTCACTGTACTTAAACAAAGAATATCTTTATTTTTTATTTAGGTATATCTTTTGTTCTTACAAATTACAATGTGAATCCTAATTGAACCAAAATACTGTAAAAATGCAATTTAACTAACAGTTTCTGTAATTTACTGATGCTTTCCTTTTATTTTTGATTATGAACTGCATCATGAGAATGTTGAAAATTCAACTCTGCAGTTTAACAAAGTGTCTTTCATAGACATTTAAATAGTTTAAAACATCATATTGGATGATAAATAATTTATGAAGAATTCATAAAATGATAAAGTACAGGCAGTGGTAGCACTTTATTTTAATGATCTATTTGAGTATTAGTAGACTGTCTGCTTAATATCTGCTGATACTGCTCCTTCAACAGACATTTAACTGACTATAAGACACTTTGCAACTACATGTCAACTTAGACTAACCATAAGCTGAACCTCAATCCAACAGTCTACTTATAATCTAATGACATGTAGATGCAATGTAACTTAAATTCCACAATTGACCATCAAAATAAAGTGTGACCCAGGCAGTTTATTACATGTTGTTTGTATCATATTGTACCAATCAAGACAATATATCAATACAAGCTACTCAAAAACCCAAAAGAACCAAGACAACGGAAATACGGTACAACTATGAAACAAACGCAAGTCTTAAGCTCTCTGAAAGACTATCAAGTATTATGACTATGATGCGTATAAAATATAAGATTAGCAAAGATGCTATATATGCAAAAGTGATTTTGCTAATAGCCACCCGAGCTGCTTTAGCAAACAGGGGCAATCACCTTGACATCACAATTGTGTTGATGTTTGTGACCGAGCTGATTAGGGGCAAAACACTGGCTTTCAGTCATCATCAAACTAACCGAAATAAACACACGGCCCGATTCGCCAGAGGAGGTGGATTGGTTTGTGTGTAATGTGCGTGAAATTTAATTCGCTCCACATTCGTTTGAGGAGTCAGAAATGGACCTGGCCTCATTTCACAGGGAAGGGAAGCGGATTCCTGCTTAAACAGGCACAAAGTGTCTTATGGGAGCGAGAGGACGACAAAGAGAGAGAGAGAGAGAGAGAGAGAGAGAAAGTGACAGAGAGGGATGTCCTTTTTCATGCACAGACACAAGAAGTACTTATCAGCTGCACAGAGACACCAGAACGCATCAGGACAGGCTCCACCAATGGCAGCCCACATGTGTAGTGATATGAAGGGTTTCCAAGGCTACCCCTCTTCCCTCTAGTCTCCGACGCTTCTGTTGAATGTCAAACAGCTAATAAACGTGACTGGAAACAGCTCCATCAGCCGATAACACTCTCTGTGCCTTCATCAATGTCTGTGTTATACAAAGCTGGACTCCACACAACTCCTTCATGTCGTCCCAACCCAAATCGATTAATTTATAAAATAGTGGATTGAACATAAAACAATTAAGTTGTCCCCAAAAAAAACTCAACAAGTGTGTTGATTCAGCTCATTTCAAATACGTAGTTTGTTCAAGTAGTTTATGTCTCTTTTATTCTTGTTTACGTTAAGCGCTTTATATTTACCATTGTGTATGAAATGTGCTATATAAGTGAACTTGCCTTGGATTGAACATAAAACAATTAAGCTGTCACCACAAAAAACTCAATTATTATGTTGATCCGGCTTATTTTAAATCTATTTGTACAATTTGGTCTATTTGCGCCGCTTTGTAAACTCATGGGTGTGCTGGTCTACAAAGGAGGCGTGTTAAAGGGCAATGAAACCACCCTCTTTCAGTGATACACAAACCATGAGGAGACCCATGATTGTATAGTTTACAAAGTTAAAGTGCAAAGAAATAAACAGTAAGTAATTTAATGCCCTGCTGCATTTGTTATTCGTAATTTCATTTACACATAATCACAATTTGTTATATTATTATAAAGATAATCATGTTTATATAAACACTATGAATGAGGAGGACTTCTCTCCATCTCAATCCCCGGCTCTAAATGCAGACACAGTGGATAGCAATGCAGCCTTTTGCCCTGTCTATTCCATCCATTAGCCCTGCCAGTAATCTGGAGGGTTTTGTGCCAACACAGCAGCAAGGATATACAGAAGGTGATGTGTCTCAATGGTAACCTGATGGTAACCGAACTCCACTGATAAAAGACAAAGTCCACCAATTATCCAATTCTCAAACAGCTCTCCTGGCAAAAATGCTTTCTGTAAACCTGGACAGCATCGCAGGGAAAACAATGGAATCAAACATATACAACCCGTGTCTCACCTAGTCATTGGGTCTCCCAGCTTGGCAGGTCTCATTGGATAAGAAATCTCCGCTATGAATAATAATGAGAAACCGACTTGTCATCACTCCACTTGCAGTTTTGCGCTAGGTCACCGATTTTGATCCGCCCCAGCAATTATTTTAAACCCGGAAGATGAAATTAGCTGACAAAAGCTCAAAATTATCCGGTTTTCCCTGCAATTAAAGCTAATTGGTGCTAACATCGTCCTAACTGATGCTCAACACACACAAATCTGTTAAAATTACAACAAAAAAAAGTACTCAAGGGTTACTTAAAGCTTTACGGCGCATTGCTATTTTGAGGAACTAAAATAGACTGCACAATTGACCAGCTGAAAGCAGGTCTAAAGTCCAGCGCAGAGCACATTAGGTGTGCACCTTAAATGCGTACACATTGCTCAAAGGTGCAGTAGGTGATCTGCCACAATGCTAGCCTGTTAGCATAAATCTCTGAAACACCGTCCCTCCCATGCTGTCCAAAGCCACGCCTCCTGAAAACACTAGCGCACGTAACGTTACCTTAGTGAAGATGTGGGTCGTGCAGGAATTACACTCATTATTACACTCATTTCTAAACCTTACTTACATGCTACTTCTGACCGAATATTCAGAGTAGCGGTAAACACCATAGGGAGCGCGTCGCAGGTTGTCATTGTTCAAAAAATGAACCAATATGAATATAAAACCGTCTTAAGCTAAGTAAAGTAGGCTACGCGGTATAGCGCTATTTACTGATGTTCTGTAGTTAAACTAAATAAAATCTACATTATCGATGCTGTAAAAGGCCCTTATGAAACTGAAAATAGTCACATCAGTCTTGCACCAGAAGATTTCAGTGGCTGAACACTTCTGTGCCTATAACTCAGTCATAACAACCCAATCTACATCAGCTCAGCGTGACAAAAATAGTTTCAAAACATAACATTACCTGTCTAAGAGAATTACTTCAGCCATGGTGTCGCCCTTACTCCAGCGTGCAAAAGTAACTCCAATATTGATTCAGGGTTTTAAAAAAGTTTCAAGTTTTACCGCTCGCTATCTCTCTCTATCACTCTCGTGACGTGAATACACAGGCATGTGTACAGCAGAGCTGCATACAAACAGTGGCGCAGTAGCTCAAACTTGCATTTCCTGACAGACAGTTTGAGCTCCGTATCAGAATTATGGGAGATGTCGGTCCGACATTTTAATTAGAAAAACACTTTTTTAGTCGTATGCCTTACCCAGAATATAAAAATAGATAAAAATACATTTAGATCACTTACTTTAATCAGTACTATTGGAATGTGAGGAGACTTTCAACCAGCACAACAAAAAAATGTTTCTGAAGACAATCACCTACTGCACCTTTAATACTCAGGATGTACAGCAATACACAAAGAATTTAAAGATTAAAATATTACAAAAATTATTATTTTCTACATAAATATAAAAACTACTGCCTCCATGCACTACATCTCAGGAAGTTTTTGAAGCCAGTGTGTGTTTTACTTACTTTGTAAGATACTAGTATTCAGCTTGAAAAAGAATTCACATGATCAGCTTGATCATGCCCTCACAGAAATCTCCCGACTGCATATATTACATTTCTGAATGACTGTTGTAGGAAAAAATTAATTAATTTTTATTACATTTGTGTCTTTATTTTTATTAGAAAAATGTTTAGACTAACAGATTAATCAATCTTTTCTATTGCATTATAACACATCTTGACCAGACACACTTCCTTTTTTATTTTACTGTGCAGCATACTTTTTTTTGTGCTGCATACTTTTTTGTACTGCAAACTGCTGACAAGTGGAAAAAGCAGAATAAGAATAAATTAAGTGTGGGCCTTTGTTCCAGAACTGCTGTCTAGACATGTCACAAGTTGTCATTATGCTTGTAGAAGTTGTGAAATATATTAAAGATGCAGGTTATTGTCCAGTTCTGGTATGCAGAGAAGAGTTGCAGAAAGAGGAAGTATGTCTGGGGGTACAAGAGCCAAAGGACTGCAGAATGACTGATAAGTGACGTTACACCAAAACTCCACCTGTTAATATCAGTTGTGTATATATGCTGGTGTCAGGAAATGTATGCTAGTTGCGAACCTCTTGAATGTAATTCTTGTATTGCATTTGGGTAACGTAACCCAGAGCTCTGTCATCGAATTATTCATTTGTATCTAATAAATTACTAATATTTTTGGCATTGAAGAAAACACTCTCCAGACCTTTTCCTATTGAACACGCATGGAATTGGCTTGATATTCCAACACTGTATTCAGCCTTGCTAAATTTTGCCAAGCAACAGTAAATGCGACCACACCGCTAAAAGGGTTTGAGACACTTTTTATGCCTTTTGGCTGTTTAGTATTTGAACTATATAATTAATTGCTTGTTTTCATCACTCTATAGATCTTTCTTTACAATTTGACATTGACGAATACTTGCCAATAAGTTTTGAGTTTTACTAGTTTTTCAGTGTAGAATAAATGTAATCCAGACATACAAAGGATTCTGTTGGTACACTGCCTTAACAAATCCTTTCCTGTAAAGTGGCTGTGCCTTACAAAATCTCAGGACAGTATATACCTTATGGATGCAGTGGGTTTGGATGTACTATTCTTATCACACACTCTTTCTCACCTACTATACAGCTAGCAAATATGCATATTGGGACACAGCTTTAGAGGTTTAATCCAAAACTCCAAACATGAGCAATATCAATAGTGATCTTTGCCTTAGCAAGCACTACTAATAAGATCAACCAGCTGTGAAAACCCAAAAGGGCACCTTGTGGCCAAAGCTATTGAGTAAATGTAGCTCTTGAGAGGGATAATCTCTGTTCCCTTTGGAAATGTGGAGATAATCCATGCATATGGAAGATTTCAGCCATGTGCCTTCGGCTTGTCAAAATGAGAGGCAAATTTATGAGGATAGGTTCAAGAGGCAAAACTCAAAATAATAATAGCAATAACATAAGTGCGTATAAATTACCATTAATCTTGACATGTGAACTGAACTCTGTGAAACCCAAAGAACAAACGTTTTTTATGAACAAATATGTCTCATCAAGATGTGCCATTGCTTATTATTGTAAAAAATGATATGGCAAAAAGCCATAACAACATATTTTAATGTTACTTTTACCTATTTTAATAAGTTAATAAGGTTTCAACTTAACAATATTAGTTTACAATATAGGCTTAGTCAGAAAACGTACCCCTATATACATTTCTGGAGATTGTGAATTATGTAATCGTTTGACCGCATTTTGTCATTAAAACGAATGATATGGGGTGGTATGACGCTGTTCCTTTTCATGCAACCAGCTGAACGCTTACCTCCATGTGGATGGCTTTTCCGCTGTTACCAGTTTGTCCAGTGGCTCGCCATGTACGTCGGAGGATTTAACAGTTGACTGTGATTGTGAGGTTCGAGTTTGGTGAAGAACGGTTCCAGAAAGCATGTAAGACAACAACAGAAGGCAAAAAATTTAATAAACAAGTAAATAAAAATTAAGTAGATCTCAAAAAGCTTACACAGCAGGCTCTGGTGGATTCATGAAAACAAAAACTGCAAAAAAATAAATAAAAATAAATAAATAAATAACATAGCTCCTGGGAAATATTTGGCACTTTCCAGAGATGTATACAGGAGAACATTTTCAGCATTTTCAGTGTTGTGAAAATGGCTTAACTCTATGGGTGTTTTAAAATGAGCCTATTTTCAATAAAAAAAAGCAGAATGTTCCTTTTAGCAAACTATCCCCTTGCTTTATATTTACTCCCATTGATGATTCAGAGTGACCTTTCAGAGAAGGTTCAAGTCAAACTGTTTTCTATTAAATTGTTCAGCAAGGATTTCTGAGAAAAAGGCAAGCTGGTCCGTGGTTCCATATAGAGTCGATATCTGAGTTGACGGTGATGACGAGGTTCGATTTCGGTGAAGAACGGTTCCAGGAAGCAGGTAAGACAAAAACAGAAGGCGAAAAATAAAATAAACAAGCAAATAACAGGGTGAGAATGTTGTAAAATCTGAAAATGTGGTAAAAAAAAATCTGGGCTTTTTTTCTGTACTGCTTTTGAAAACACTATCGGTTGGGTTTAGGAAAGTGTGTGTGTGGGAGTATTGGTGCTTTTAAAAACACAACACAAATCAGTTGGGTTTGGGGATGGGGGTGGGTGGAGAGATTGGTCAGTCAGTCACTCAACAGCGGCCTCTGGTGGATTTACATAAGAACAGCAGGCGCGAATGACAACTTCAAGAGAACGTTGAGATCTCAAAAAGCACACACAGTGGCCTCTGGTGGATTTGTGAAAACAAAAACTGCAAAAAATACCTTCTGGGATGTATTTCATGCTCTCCAGAAATGTATATAGGGGTACATAAACAGAATAAGTCTGGGTTGTTGGCTTAACTTGATATTTTTAGTTAGTTTGATTGATTCAAGTTGAGATGGCTAGAAAGTTTAAGTTGATTTAACATTTTTTTTATAAAATAAGTGAGGAACCCAAGACATTTCTAGAGATTTGGGTTAGAAATGTCAATCTATCAACAGCTTTAAATTTCTCAACAATATCATAACAACAAACTTGCACCCTAGAGCATTGTGGCAGTGGATTTTGCGTAGGCATGCGCCACATATATTCCTCAGAAAATAGGCTGAATTTAAAGAGCATCAGAGAAGCAGACAAAACCACTATTGTTGAGTCAACACTAACATTCATTTTGTTTCGAGACTCCAGAGTGTGTGTTTATGTACATCGCTTCCCCGTTTGGTGGGCGTTCGCTTCATTAATCTGCCTCTTTGGCCCAGTGGGGTACTGGTCTGTTATAGAGCTGTGATAAGGCATGCAAATGATGTGCATCCTCAAACCAGCAGAAAGAATATCCAGACTCAGATATCGACTCTATATGGAACCACGGGACAGCTTGCTTATTTCTCAGAAATCCTGCTGAAAAATTGAATAGAAAACAGTCTGACTTGAACCTTCTCTGAAAGGTCACTTTGAATCAGCAATGGGAGTAAATAGAAAGCGAGAGGATAGTTTGCTAAAAGGAACATTCTGCTTTTTTTATTGAAAATAAAAAATGTTACTACACCCACAGTGTTAAACAGTTGAGTTTAGCCATTTTTACAACACAGACTCATTCTGAAAACCTACCGCTATATACATTTCTGGAAAGCTCCAAATACGTCCCAGGAGCGACTTTGTTGCAGTTTTTGTTTTCGCGAATTTACCAGAGGCTGCTGTGTACCCTTTTTGAAATTTCTCTCATGGGTGCCATTCAGGCCTGCTGTTCTCTCATAAAGAGGCTGATGTCTACAGACTGATTGACTGACCAATCGACTGACCTACCCTCCTAATTCCCTAAACCCAACCAATAGTGTTTTTAAAAAGCACAGATTGACCAGCGCTCACCCACATCCATAAACCCAACGGTAGTGTTCAAAAAAGCAATCCAGAAAAGGAAAAGCCCTCACCTGATGTTTACCACATTATCAGCTTTTACCACATTCTCACTCTGGTATTCACTTTTTTTATTTTATTTTTTTGTGTTCTGTTTTTGTCTGGCCCGCTTTCTGGTTCTTTGCCGGACTTCAACCCTGTCGTCATGGTCAACTCTTCCTAGTGTCTCAAATCTGCCAGCATACATGGCGAGCCAAAGGACAAACAACAGCGGGAAAGCCGCCAATACGGAGGTAAGTGGTCAGCTGATAAGCGAGAAAAGGAAGAATGTTATACCGCCACTACCGTCATATGTACTTCTGGCTACATAATTCGCGATCTCCAGAAATGTATATGGGGGACGTTTTCAGAATGAGCCCATGTTGCATTTTGACCATCTTCTGGCGGGTGCACTTTTAGCTTAGCCTAGCATAGACCATTGAATCAGATTAGATCATTAGCATCTTACTCAAAAATGACCAGAGTTTTAATCATTTAAGCTTGACTTTTCGTAGTTTAATTGTCTACTAAGACTGACAGAAATTAAAAAGTTGGTATTTTCTAAACCAATATGAATAGGAACTATACTCTTAGTCTGACATAATAACCAAGCAACTTTGCTGCCATATCGTGGATATCTGTTAATTAACAGTTTCCATATGTTGTGATTCACAAGAGTTTTCCATTTATTTACAGTTGTGAATTGCATTATGGGATGTTAATCTTCGCTTTGTTGACTTTTGATGTTGAAAATTCAACTCTACAGTTTAACAAAGTGACTTTTATTGACATTTTAGTTGTTTTAAATAATATATTGTATAAGTATAAATAATATATAGAGAAGTAAGTCTGCAAAATAACAGTATTGGCAGCTTATTGAAAGGTTTTTGTAGCATAATATACAATAGCAATCCAGATAATATATTATTTTAAACTATTAAAAGTATTAATAAAATGCTATTTTGGTTAAAAGTTGCTGAAAAAAGATCAAGGTCCAATAAGACAATTTCAAAGCATAAATAAACGGCAAAAATAAAACATGAATCACAAAATACAGACATTTTTGTTGTCTGAAAAACTGTTAATTTCCATCAATATAACCAACACGACAGGGTACATGCCCTGCAACAATGAAGACTATTGTGAGAGATGATTTAAAACATAATTACTTCAGTGCAGATCATAAAACCATTTCTATTTTAACCAGAATACAGAAGATTAGCTGAATTCCAGGTGCTGCGCAACATCATTGCCTCTACTGTAGCCTATTTGCAAAAATAAGTGGTGTTTTCCTTTAAGAATAAGACATTTTTAATCTCGTATCTACTGTATCTCTTCTAGAGTTCTCAATAAAATCTCAAACTGTGCTCAACATTCAGTCAGATGTCAGTAAATCTTAATATATCATCATTTAAGTGTGGCACGGTGGCTCAGTGGTTAGCACTGTCACCTCACAGCAAAAAGGTCCCTTGTGTGTGGAGTTTGCATGTTCTTCCCATGTTTTCTACCCATGGGTTTCCTCTGGGTGTTCCGGTTTCTCCTAAAATTTAAAGACATACGCTAAAGGTGGTTGGCCGTAGTTTATGAGTCTGTGTCTGAATGGGTGTGCAGGTGTTTCCAGCTGGAAGGGCATCCGCTGTGTAATACATGTCGAAACAGTTGGTGGTTCATTCCGCTGTGGTGAGTCATGATAAATAACAGACTAAGCCTAACAAAAATTAATGAATAAATATCAACAAGTATCAATAAATTCTTCCAAAACCAATGAACTAGACTGAGCCTGACTGATGACAAATACGCTTCAAGTCGAACCCTTTGCATCCTCACATTTTGTTTCACATCAAACTGCATTCATGTAACCATTTTCAGCTTATCTATCTATATAAGTGCTGTTTGTCCTCAGAAGCATCTTCCAAGAATCACTTATCACCTCTATTGATCGTGAATGAATGTGTTTGTTCATGTCCTTGGTGAAAGAGGACTATGAAGGATTGTGGTCTGAACCCAAACATTCCTTGTGTAACCCTGGCATCGCTTCCTTCCGCTTCTTCTGTACCAAGCCATTTTGTAGCGCTCTCTTTTCATTCAGACAAAAAGAAAGCAAGTTTAGATTCATGACACACACTTAAAAAATGTAAACGTAAAAACACACACCTCAAGATTCAGTCTTTAAAGTCCAGCTGCGCATCTTAGCGCTTACCTCAGACCCAGCGCATTTGCTCTTTGCCCATGTTAAAGCTTACAATCTGGGATTTCGCCCACTCACCCAAACGTGCTCAGTGGATCAAACTTATGCAGATCTGAGAAGCCTGAATTAACATTTGCTATTTTCTGTGTGTGTTTGGCAGCAACACAAAATGACCTACAGGAGAACAGCTTTTGGAGTTGAAGTGTAATCAATGGCAACGTTGGGGGAAATCTATGTAAGCCTTGTGTACATAATCATGTTTTTATAGATTAAGCTAGGGACCGACAAACAGGCCTGCGCTGTATTTCGGCCACACTCGTCTGATAATTCTCTCCACAGCAAGTATTTCTGCTGGGCACCGGCTCAGTAGATGTACAAATCAGGACATGTCATAAAAATCGATTAGAGCGGGAGAAATGTTTATTTATTTTCTTTCACTCGGCTAAATTGAAAACTCAAGACATCTACTCATGAGGCGGCCAGGATTAAATGAGTAAATCCAAGGAGAGTACTTCAGTATCTTCAGTACAATATCCCCATGTGACACAACAACCAGTTGCATCCATACACACCGGAATAAAATTACTGATTGGATTTACTAAATTGTTTAGGGTAAGAGGCAAGAGGTTGCAAACAATGTATATGGGCTGAATTTAGACAAACAAATGAAGTTGAACATTACCAAGTTTAATTTGTTTGTTTAAATTCAGCCCATATAAATTGTTTGCAAGCACTTACCTTGTTGAAAAAATTGTAAATCCAAGCAATCATTTTGTATTTCAGAGCACATGCTGAACAATTATACAATGGCACCATGCATGTGAACAATTCAACGCTCCCATCAATTAATTCAGATGAATGCCAGTTTACTTAAATCCACACACAATCAAAATAAAGGTTGTTTGTATCAGTATGTCAGTCTGAAGGACGTCTACAAGCTAGTGTGCTCCAAAACAGTGACTTAAAATTAACATTAAAGGGCTCCTATGAAGAAAATCCTCTTTTGTAAGCTGTTTGGACAGAACTGTGTGTAGGTATAGTGTGTCCATTGCATGCTGAGGTGATATAAAGACATTAAGTCTGTTTATTTAAATTCCCCGACGTTAAAATAGGATCCAGATCCCTCAAATTTTGAGGCCCACCGCAATGTGACATAGGAGTGTGGTTTCCCCTTCCACCGAATTGACTGACAGCCACTTCTGTAGTGATGCGTATAATCATATCAACAAGACAAGATGTGCACAAAGCAACTGGGATTAACCTCTACAGGCTCAAGCTATTTTTTTACATGCATCTTTTATTTCTCTTTGCTATTTGGGCTTATTGGAACCTAATTAGGATAAAACCTAAGTATCATCTTTTGATATGATGTACTTTTAGAGAAAAATGATGACCATATATGTGAACTCATGGTCCGAATTTACATAAGACACTTTTTCCTGACTGTTTTTTTAATGCATATATAACATGTTTTGACTATCAGAGCTTAAAAACTAATTTTGTTTTGCATTTTGGATAGTTAAAAATAGTGTTTGGGACATTTCATATGCTGCAAAACAGTAGCAGGGTGACAATGAAAGTTTTATATTTTGTTAAAGACATACAAAGTATTTTAAATAACCACTTAAGAGCTCAAATTTGCTGTCCACGTATGCGGCCACTAAGCCCTAGGAGGTAAAGAGATCTGTTCAGCTCTCTGTGATCATCAATCATCATCAAATCTGATCAAGAATGAGTCTTACAAGTTTAAAACATTTTTTAAAACAGTGTATGTTCAAAATAAAGACGGTAAAATTGCTGTAATTCATTACCACTGCCGCATGTCAGTACAATTCACAGTACAATCGACACTTCTCTCTAGTATCTGGCATGACCCCTTTACGATGCTATTGCAATATGCTGCTATAATAATGAAAGGCCTGTTTTTTTAAAGTTTTTATTTTTATTTTTTATATGTCCCACCCTGTCTTTATGTGTCAATTTAAATGATGATACACATAAAACACAAATGCACATTTCAAAGCACCTCATGGAACCTTATGACTTGAACCAAGAAGCAACCATTTAGAAACTACCCACACCACGCAAGCAACTACCCAGCATCAACCTAAAGCACCATAATAAACACCTAGCAATCACCAGAACATCTAAGAAACCCCTCATAACACTTAAGCAATGCCCTAATAACATGTTCTGATTTGAAAGACGAAACTTGTCAACTGGTCAGGTTATTATGAATATGGAGATGTTTAAAGTATAGATTTGAATAATACAATGTTGAACACACCAACACAATTGTTAATTACTAATGACTCCACAATACTGGAAAAATCTGACATTGCAATATTTGTTTTGCTGTGATGTATAATATTGCATCACAAATATAATTTCAGCAGATGATCTGAATAACTCTATTTAGAAAGATTTCATTAATTTGGATCGACTGGGATGAACAAGTCTTTTTCTATACAGCAGATCTAATAATAATAATAATAATAATAATAATAATAAAATTTACACTTATATAATCATACATTTATATAGCGCTTTTCTAGGCAATCAACGCGCTTTACACATAAGAGGGAATCTCCTCATCCAACACCAGTGCACTCACCTGGATGATGCGACGGCAGCCACTTTGCACCAGACCGCGCATCAGCTGATTGGTGGAGAGGAGACAAAGTGATGAAGCCAATTATGATATGGGGAGGGTTAGGAGGCCATGATCGACAGAGGCAGAATTGGCCAGGATGCGGTTGTTAAACTACTACTCTTTTCGAAGGACTTCCTGGGATTTTTAACGGCCACAGAGAGTCAGGACCTCAGTTTAACATCTCATCAGAAAGACGGCGCTCACTATTCTGGGGCACTAGGACCCACACAGACCGCAGGTTGGGCGCCCCCTGCTGGCCTCACTAACACCACTTCCGGCAGCAACCTAGCTTTCCCATGTGGTCTCCCATGCAGGTACAGACCAGGCACAGCCCTGCTTAGCTTCCGTGGGCGACCATGTAAGAGGTGCAAAAAGCAAGCTGCCGGCTAATCTGCATAAACTATAATAAATTAAACACAAAAATAAATAAACTAACAGTGCTTTTGGGTTTTATAGGGAATTTAACAGCATTAAAGTGGTGAAAATAAATAAACAAATGTAAAATGACATAAATAAATAAAAATATTCATACATTCATTTACTTTTCAGCTTATTGCTTTTATTTATCAGAGATCGCCCCAGCGGAATGAACCGCCAACTTATCCACCGTATGTTTTGCACAGCGTATACCCTTCCAGCCCATCTCAGGGAAATTTCCATAGACACTCATTCACACACAAACACTAGGGAAAATTTAGCTTAGCCAATTTACCTATAGCACATGTCTTTGGACTTGTGGGGGGGAAACCCACATGAAAACAGGGAGAACATGGAAACTCTACAGGAAAATACCAACTGACCTGGTCGGGGCTCGAACCAGTGACTTTCTTGCTGTGAGGTGATTGTGCTACTCACTGCGCCACCGTGACACCCCAATTAAAAATATAATATTTAATAATATATTAAATCTAATCCAGCGATGTGGCTATTGCAGATCCACACGTTGCGATATCGATGCACAAATGATGTATTGTTCAGCATTAGTTCTCACTCATAACTTTAAAGACATCTCTTAAAACTTCTTTATCTTTATTGAGCTTTTGTTAGTTGCAAAACAAAAAAGAAAGAAAATAAATGAGGCCATTAAACCGTCATAACTCTTAAAGGAAAAGTTATTTTGAAGAGCAGTTAAACTTTGAGATTACCATGAAAAATGTCCACTGACGTCTCTATAAAGCGCTTTTAGCATGCAAATGAACTCTAGATGGTACCATCATTTCACTCAAATTGTATTTAGACCTCTTAGACTAAATCGCAAGTGGAAGAATCGCGGTTTTAATGGGAAGAGATGTTTTATGCATTTAAGAAGTACCTCTCTTATGTAGAGCATGGCTGGAGAGGGAATCCAAGAGGACTTTCTCTGATTCTCCCAAACGGAAATGGCACTCGACTTTGGACATGTGCAAATGATATGCACACTCTGCATAAAGAGTATGCGAGTTCTGACTGTGATTACAGTTCAGCAATTTGTCGTAGAAAGGGCAAAGACATTTAAAAAGACAAAGAGAGAGAGAAAACCTTGGGAAGCAAGCCAGTGGAAACAGCCTCCTTTTAACACACACACAGGAAGCCAAGTCAAGGAATTCTGCAATCATAGGGCACCCAAACATCAAATTATGGCTAAAAAAAGACGTGCTAATTGCATTAGGGTGACTTGTAGCCGCAATTTCTCGCTGCGCAGATGACACCAAGAGTTACAACACACTGAAAGGTGTTGTGGTATGAAAAGCAAAGAGATTAATTATCATCTAAAATGTTCGCTCCGATAAAATCGAACGTCTCTCAAGAGGCAAAACAAAGGCCTGCAGCATCTCTGATGATGATGTGTGTGTGTGGGTGGCATCTTTTACCTTTTCTAAGGTCAACTATAGTAGAGTATTCATAAATCTGGAAATTCAATGCATCTTTGGCCATTGCGAACTATTGCAGAAAGATAACATGGTAAATCCTTACATTATCAACGCAAGCGATTATTGTTTAACCATTGAGGAAATCTTCAGCGCATTCACATGTCTTGATGAATGCAAACAGCAGTGCGTTCCAGGCACGATTAAAAGTGACTAACTGATTAGAATGAATCCCGTGCTGTCGTATAAATGAAGTGGCACACAATGGACCAAGTCTCCTTGGACTGAGAGCTCTAGAGACTGGCCTGAGTCAATGCTTAATCAGCAGCCCATGTGGTGCTATCACTGACTCACCAATTTATACAGTTCTGCCAAAATTAATAATAATACAATCAACAGCTATCTAGTGGTAAACATCTTTTACTATAGCTAAGCACACAATAGCCTTTTTATAAACATTCAGAACCAATGAAGAACTCTCTCTCTGCATAGATGAATTAGGAAACATGTTCGAAAACAGTCATTAGGATGTTACAGACTGAAATGCAGTGTTAAAAGTCTCTCTTTAAATGTGATATCATGATGTATAGGGATAAATGGTAATAAATGAAAATTACAAGTATGGCATATTGGGATTTCACATATGCAAAAAAGGGCTATTTTACACATATCTATTTTTGAAACACCAGAATGTACATATATATTCAAATATATTATAAATATGTGTTCATATATGGTTGTACATATTTGCAATTTCAATGGTTGAATATACAGTTGAAGTCAGAATTATTAGCCCCCCTGAATTATTAGACCCCTTGTTTATTTCTTCTCAAATTTCCATTTAATGAAGAGAAGCTTTCTTCAACACATTTCTAAACATGACAGTTTTAATAACTCATTTCAAATAACTGATTTATTTTATCTTTGCCAAGATGATAATAAATAACATTTGACTAGATATTTTTCAAAACACTTCTATAAGCTTAAAGTGACATTTAAAGGCTTAACTGGGTTATTTAGGTTAACGAGCTGAATAAATTATTGTATAATGATGGTCTGTTCTGTAGACAGTCGAAAAAATAATTTGCTTAAAGGGTGCTAATAATATTGACCCTAAATTGGTTAATAATAAATTTAAAACTGTTTTTATTCTAATCGAAAGAAAACAAATAAGACTTTCTTCAGAAGAAAAAAATATTATCAGACATACTGTGAAAATGTCCTTGCTCTGTTATTCATCATTTGGGAAATAATGAAAAAAGAAACTAATTCAAAGGGGGGCAAATATATATACATGTAATTTATGTAATATATATTTGAAATCCAAATATGAACATGATCCTTGTTGTCAGAGTAACACACAATAACTTGACTTTCAATGTATCATTTGAAAAAGTGGCAGAAGGTCGATCTGCTGAACTGCATCCCAATCATCACAAATACTACAGAAGACCTAGTGGAACCCGCATGGAAATCAGTCAAGTTTGGTGAAGGAAAAATCATGGTTTGGGGTTACATTCAGTGTGTGGCCGTATGAGAGATCTGCAATGTAGCGGAGAAGGTCAAGGTGCTCCAGGTTTGGCCAGCCCAGTCACCTGACATGAACATTATTGAGCATGTCTGGGGTAAGAGAAAGGAGGAGGCGTTGAAGATAAATCAACAGAATCTTGATGGACTCTGGGAGTCATGCAAGAACGCTTTCTTTGCCATTCCAGACGACTTTATTAATAAGTGATTTGAGTCATTGCAGAGATGTATGGATGCAGTCCTCCATGCTCATGGGAGTCATACACAATATTCATTCTGTTTCCATTGCAGCATGACTTTATATTCGATTTATATATATATATATATATATATATATATATATATATATATATATATATATATATATATATATATATATATATATATAGACATTATTTCTGTTAAGTGACAAGACTTTTGTCTAAGCAAAGTCAGACCTTACTGTCCTAATTAAATAATTAAAAATCAAGGCATGATCATGTTTCATTTTGGTAAAATAAGCGTAATCTAGAGGCCTTTGCCTTTCATATAAGCCACTTCTGATACCAAATGATCAACTAGAAGTCAAGCGATTATTTGTGGTTCCTAAAACTTGGATAGACAACAAGACTTTTGTCAGGTAGTGTAATTTGCTTTCACAGACCACCAAATTTACTATTCAACTCTCACCCTCTTCCGAACAGAACGTGTTAGTTAAAGTAGACAACTCACAAACAGAATCCAAAAACATATCCACCTGGCATTTCAAAACTAAAGTATCTGTGTCACTCTCAACCCCATTACCCCCTCATCTTTTTGTTTTCTTTTCTCCATCTGAAGGAAAGAAAAAGACCGTAAATTTTGTGAACTTCTGGAGTACACCAGTAGATGCTTTAAAGCTAACAGGCATGGACTAAACCCACTATCCTCCAGCATTTTGCTCTCACGAGGCCACTAAAAGCTCTGCAAATACATAGAGATGGACACAACAAACCTCCAATTCATACAGAGAAGCAAAATGGAGCAATTTAATGTCTCCAAACTCAGTGTACTTTTGACCACATTTATCCCCTTTTACTTGAAAACGTTCCCCCAATTGAATTATATATTGCCTCTGCAAATGATAATGATTGCTTTAGTGCTTGGAGATGCATTTTTTTCTGTAAATCCTTCCAGGAACACATGAGAAATGCATGCTTAAAAATAACAGATTTCTCTGACACAGCAGCGCTTTCAGTGTTCTCTATAATTACCAGCGGTGCAATCAGCAGTGTCGTTCATTCCCTGTGATTGACAGCGGCTGACGGCTCGATTGCAGGAAATGTACAGCCACAAACTTCATAACTAAATGGAAGTGACATCCGTGCGGTTGAGTGGCTCTTGGTGCAACTGTGAGATCCTTCCAGTGCATGGCACCTGACCACCAAGCATCAATATCCATCAAAATATCCATCTGTTATGGACACAATGTTATACCTTGAAGCGGGAATGTAGATGTTAACCCCGATTGAGTTTACTGATCAAACCCAAGTTAGACAGCTCTAATGCTTTTGAAGCGCAGCCAATGAGTCTGCCATACGTTTACAGTACAGTCTTGGAGCACTCCATGCAATCTTAATATTACAGTAGAGTGCTTGTGCTTTTCTGGAAGAGGGAGTGAGCGGGGTCGGTCATCGATTTGAAAGCGAAGCATTCTGAAGTGCTTCACCGCAGACGTTCAGCCAAAGTAATTGCCGTGAGTGAGCTAGCAGAACTGGCCACGGACAAATAGGTCACTTAATAGGTTGTTTACCACGCACTTGGACATGATTCATGGAAAGAAAGCAGCAGAGGTCCTGGGGATCAGGCCGCTGAGGGAATTCTGCAATGGCGCTAGGATTATGATGGACAACGCATTTGTAACTGTGGGCTTGCTGCCACTTTTGACAAAGCCAGCACAACCCCTACAGAAAAGACCAGTGAAAAATCACCAGCATACGTTGCGTCCACTGGTATAGATCACTCCCTGAATGGCTGCTTAACTGTAAGGCTGCAGAATACAAAGGAGATGTCTCTGTAACTAGTTTTAAGTGGGAAAACGTTTATTGGTCAATATTGGTATCCCTTCAAAAGTGTTTGTGTTAGTTGAAGATGAGAAAAATATGTGAATGATCTTGCGTGTATTTTGGCCTTTTTCAGAACAGAAAGTTCTGTGTTTTTAACAATATTGCAAGTTCACTAAAACTTGGCTGGAAATATTAGATAGATTTAAAAAAAAAACTTTAGAATTATATTTTTAACATGAATATTTAATAAAAATTACATCTTGTAATTTACTTATTGCAATAAACAGTAGTTTATAGACTTATTTACTTTTAGTTAAGAAGTAATAGATATATAGGTTTGCATTTTAACTTCTTATGCATCAAATATGCTCTAAAAAACTTCTCACTGTAAAAAATGCAGGGTTCCACACAATTCATTCATGTTGTCTCAACATAAATCGATTAAGTTAACTTAACACTTTTAACAAATTTTGTTGATTTAACATAAAAAGATTAAGTTGTCCCAATGAAATCTCAAGAATTGTGTTGTTTCAACTCATTTTAAATAAGTAGTTTGAACAAGCAACAACAACAACAAAAAATTCTAGTATTGTTTTTAGTGAGACATGTTGTTTAAAATTGCATTGTTAGTTGTTTTTCTTACCATTTTTCATCTTTTTGGATGGGTTTAACACAGACAACATATACAATTATTTTAATTACTTTCAGCAGTGTTTTATGAAAATTCAAAGGGCTTTCTTTAAAATGACAACAAACTTTTGCATTTAAACCTTTGCATGTGAATTTGGAAAGCTTTTGAATTTGGATAGGCAAATGCTGGAGGAAAGACCAAAATAGTACTTGTCTTTAAGTGGTTAAAAGCATTAACTCATGTTAACTGTGCACAGTGTTTCTGCAGGTATCACAGAATTAAATTTAAGACTTTTTAAGACATCTCTAAGACCATTATGAATGAAATTTTAGGCAAATAAAGGGTTAGGGCTAAGGATTTTTTTTTTTTTAAATGACACAGATGGAAAAGATTTTGATTTGTCCTATCAAAAAAAATGTATTATAATTTAGTATATTTAATAATACAACAATACATTAATAATAAAAATACAAATATTTTAGATTTTGCTTTTTAGCTGAATATTTTAAATATTCTGTAAAAACAAGCAAAATCTACTTGAATCCATACACTTTTTCCAGCATAAACCTTTTTTTTTAAATAATGTAAATAATGAACAAATGTTTTAAAAGTTCTAAAAACTAAAAAAAAACCTAATAAATAAATAAAAAAAAAAACTTAAATCTATGCAAAACAAACTGTCCAAGACGGTGTTATCAGCAGTGAATACATGGAGAACTTTTAAACAAATATGACTGTTGGGAAAATAATTAAACCATGATAAATAGAGTTAAAACTACCTTTTTAAATAAAAAGTTAAAAGTTTTATTGAGATTGGTTGTTGGTGATTGTATGGGTCTTGGCCAGATTTGAAAGCCATACATGAACCAAGAAAAATTAAAACCTGTTTAAAAAAAGATTTAAGACCAACAACACAATATTTCAGTAAATTTAAGACTTTTTAAGGCCTAAATTTTGGATTTAGAAATTTAAGAAATTGTAAAACCCTGCAGGAACCCTGCTGTGCATTAACAACTGCAATAACAAACACAGCCTCTTTTGATTTAAAAAATGCATTAGTGTTGAACAATGATTAATAAATAATAATTCATACTTAATGTTAGTAAATACATGAAATAATGGATCATTACTCTAAAGTGTTACTAAGGAGTGTTTCAAAAATGTTAAAAACAACATTTTAATTTGGAAATGCTGGTGTTGCATTTCTATAAACGCCAGACTGTTGAAAACAGTGGAGTGGCTTGTCGATGCTGCTCTGACTGACGTTCTGGACTATATGTTATATCGTTTCCTGATTGGTCAAACCCCTCTTAAATGATCATTTCACAAGCATTAGACTGCAAGGATGCCTGCAGAATTGCGTGAATGGTCACAAACCATGCATTTTAGACTGTATAACATGCACAGAGACACTTTTCTGGAGATCCAATAAAAACACAGGGAGCATTTTTCCTCAAAAAAAAAAAAAACACAGTATTAATACATCTACTGAAAATGGCAGACTGCATTTATGCATTGATTTCTTGGATTCTCTTGGTGTTTTTAGTGTTCTTCTCTACTATTTAAGAAGAAATCTAAGATCTGCCTTGATGCACAGAGGAAATATAAACAGGAAGCAATGCCTCACATCAAACATTGATTGTTGATTAATATGCATGCCGACTGGTACAGTAGCTCAATGTTTACACCTAAAGGCTTAGCAAAGATATCAAAGGGAAAATAGATATTGTAGTGGTAATAAGATCACTGAAATAACCAGCATCAGAGGAGGATGCATTGTTGGCGTGTAACAAAAAAACCCACTGACAGTTAACAATTGTCACTGTGGTAAAAAGTCAGAGATGAAGAGAACGGTTGATCGTTGTGATGTGCTTTGAGGAAACAGTCGGCGTGCGTTCACCGAGGGCATGATGGCCCAATTATTAGTCTGTTGACATCCCTCTCCGAAACAGCCAAGAATCCTCTCCTGATGCTTTCATGTGGACTGTGAACCCCGAGCGAGGGCAGAGAGCTTCATGACAACAGCGAAAGCGAGGCTGAAGTCGGCATCGCCATGGAAACAGTGAAACCATTGAAATGTTGCCGTCTCTCTGCCTCTTCGCAGAAATACTCTCCGTGCAATCACTCCACGAGGAAAGCGTTTATGCTAACAATTTGATGACTGTTTTTACTTCTTCATTTTATCAGGCAATTTGTGCACTGCACTATGGTTTGCTCTGGCTTTAGTTAGAGAGCTGAAATGCTGTTTTCAAGGATTTAGAGAAGGGTGCATATTGAAAATGTTTTCATTTATTCCAGAAAATAAGCTGATTTAAAAATAAAAATAATATTAATAATTTAGGAAATGTGGAATGAATAAAGGAAAGCGTTTATGCTAACAATTTGATGACTGATTTTACTTCTTCATTTTATCAGGCAATTTGTGCTCAGCACTATAGTTTGGCGGGGCTTTAGTTAGAGAGCCGAAATGCTGTTCCAAAGGATTTAGAGAAAGGTGCATTTTAAAAATATTCTCATTTATACCAGAAAATAAGCTGGTTTAATAATAATAATAATAATAATAATAATAATAATAATAATAATAATAATAATAATAATAATAATAATAATAATAATAAATGTAAAATGATAATAATAATAATATTTTTTAAATTATAGAAAATGTAAAATAATAATAATAATAATAATAATAATAATATTTTTTAAAATTATAATAAATGTAAAATAATAATAATAATAATAAATCTATAATAATAATAATAATAATCTATAAAATAATAATAATAACAATAACAATAACAACAACAACAATAATAATAATAATAATAATAATAATAATAATAATAATAATAATAATTTAGGACATGTGAAATGAATAAAGGAAAGTGTTTATGCTAACTTAGTTTAGGGTGCACATTGAAAATATTTTAATTTGTAGCAAAAAATACAAAAATAGTACAAATAAAAATATTTGGGAAATTAAATAAAGGTAAAATTGGTAAAATTAATAAAGGTTTGATTTCCCAACACTGCAAAAAAAAAATCTTTTATTTTCTTTACTAGTCTAGAAAACGCTTCTTGACTTGAGAATTTTTAGATATTTGGACTAGAAACAAGACTAAAAAAAATGTTCAAAGCATTTTTTTGCACTGTGCTTTCACTTTAGTTTCTATCTGGATCATTTTCAATCATTATTATGAGGATTTGCACAAACTCATGCACCAATTGAGTGTCATCAAACTACATACTACAATTTAATTCCATTCATTTTCCTTCAGTTTAGTGCCTTATATATCAGGGAACACCACAGCAGATTGAACAGCCCACTATTTCGGCATATGTTTTAAGTAGCGGATGTCCTTTCAGCCGCAACCCAGAACTGGGAAACACCCATACATTCTCACACATGCACTCATACACTATGGCCAATTTAGTTCATCCAATTCAACTATAGCACATATCTTTTAGACTGTCGGAGCACACGGAGAAAATCCACAATAACACAGGGAGAACATGCAAACTCCACACAGAGACGCCAACTAACCCAGACGAGACTTGAACCAGCAACCTTCTTGCTGTGAGGCGACATCGCTAACCACCAAGAAACCGTGCCGCTTATTTAAATTTTATTTATTATATTTAAATTGGCATACTAAACACATCATTTGTTTTTCGAAGCAATGAGTTAAATCCTTACAATGACATTTAAGATACAATTTGGACCCTATTTAGAGGTTTCCAACAATATAATCTCCATACCTTAATGCAGGAGTTTTCAAAATGCATCCCAGGACCTTCAAGGTGCTCAGAGCTCTGTGGAAAAGTTCATAAACAGTGTTAAAATGCAACCTAAAATGTGTAATAATAACAACAGTTACTTTATAATACAATAACAAAATTACAAACATCCACACTAACACAGGGAGAACATGCAAACTCCACACAGAGACGCCAACTAACCCAGACGAGACTTGAACCAGCAACCTTCTTGCTGTGAGGCGACATCGCTAACCACCAAGAAACCGTGCCGCTTATTTAAATTTTATATATTATATTTAAATTGGCATACTGAACACATCATTTGTTTTTCGAAGCAATGAGTTAAACTATTACAATGACATTTAAGATACAATTTGGACCCTATTTAGAGGTTTCCAACAAGATAATCTCCATACCTTAATGGAGGAGTTTTCAAAATGCATCCCAGGACCTTCAAGGTGCTCAAAGCTCTGTGGAAAAGTTCATAAACAGTGTTAAAATGCAACCTAAAATGTATATAAATAACAAGAGTTACTTTATAATACAATAACACAATTACAAACATTAAAAAAGTAAATAGTTTAATTTAAAAATGATGAAATGTATAGACACTAATATGTTTAATAAATCCTAATATATAGTTCCCATATTGCAAATAGGGCCCAAACTTACATAGCCGTCATGACACATTTTGCAAATGCACATGCAAATTCCTTTCCATATGTCTGATTAAAAACACACTCCTTGATTTGCATGACAGAAAATTGCATTTTATTCCGTCCCACTCACCAACAAATAACACTCATCAAGGAGAAAACAAACATGCGCTGCTAGAAATATGGTATTCAGACGTAATCTGGATAATCTCCATGTAAAGCCATTCTGACAGATAGATTAAGTTTCCAAATAAGGAGAAAGCAATGGCTTTTGTCCAACAAAATGCAGATAAAATGGTGCGTGGACCATTTTTGACGTTGAAGGGATGTTTATAAGGAACATTTCATGCATTTTGCTTGCTCGTTTACATGACAATAACATTTTGGGGGGCCTAAAAATGCGGATGGGTTTGAAAATGCATTGATTTTAACGATACAATATTTAACTGTAATATGAAGTGTATTTTACTGTAGCACAGTTATGCGGTATGTTACTGTACTTTAAAGTTGGAAAAGTACTGTTTATTTTAGAGTAAAGATACAATACTGTACATACATGCTGCAAGATAAATAGTGCTGTAAATGTAAACAGTATTTCTACTGTAATTGATTTACAGTAAGTTACTGGTACCAGCAAGTTACTGTAGATTCTACAGGAATTGTTCATGTCTAAACACTAAAATAAATAGATTTTGTGCAAATGTGCAAGAGTGATACTAGTTCTGCAAATAAATATTTGTTGTCCATGAAGCTTTTCAGTGCTTAATGTTAACGTTAATACATTTTTTATACTGCAAATGTATTATGCCACATACAAAACTGCTAACTAATATTAACAGAGCAGGATAAATGCATATGTGCATATTTATACTTAAGGAAAAATAAAGATGTGAGCCATTTTGCTTGAGTGGCCACTTGTGCTAGCCTTTGAGAAGCAAAAGGTCCCTCTGCAACCACCCAAGCACTGGCCCGTGAAATGGTTTTGGATTTTGGTTTTCTCAGACGTAGGCCCGCATTCGAGAGGTGAATTCAGAAGCGGTGGAAGAAAAAGGAGCACAATCGCTTCTGTGTAATTTATCTTGGTATAAGAAAGAAAAAAAAAACAGCAGACAGAACACAAACAAAACAAGAAAATAAAGTGGTTTGGTCTCAAAACCATTGATCATAAAATCCATTAAGATTTGACAGCGCAGCAGATTGGAACTAGGGCAGTGAGCTTCCTTCACCTAGAGATGAAGCAATATGGAAAAAAGAAATGAAAGCCGCAGGTAAAATTGGATTAAAAGGCAATCAAACAACACCCAGAATTATTGATTATTGGCCGACGACTCTCTAATTTTGAATGCAAACGTTCACACATTCACCATGAAGGTGGTAACACATTCCCCATGTTGCAGGTAATTACGACAACATATAGTCAGTTAAAAAGTTACCAGTTACTGTAATTACATTAGTTTTCCAATGAAAAGGTAAAGTACAAGATTACTTTTCATTTTTAGGTAATTTACATAGTTATCTATAAATTTGTTATAAAATACATATATTTGCATAATTAAAATAATAGCATGCACAAGAGAAGCAACAAATTAAGTAAGAAATTAGTTCCAGAAAAATAATATAGAAATTGAAAGTTATTACAAATATTACAAATAAAGTTAAAAACATATATATATATATATATATATATATATATATATATATATATATATATATATATATATATATATATATATATATATATATATATACTGTATAAATTCAGCAGAAATTCTGATTTTGTGCATAGTAAACCATTTTTAAATAAAAACATATATATTATAGATAATTATATAAACAAATATTTGGAAATGTTGTCTAATAAACAATTTAAAAAAACAGATGTATTATAAATGTTAATATAAACGTATATATTCAAATAATTTGCATAATAAACCATTTTTAAAATATATAAACAGATTTTATAAATAATAGTATGAACAGATATTCAGATTTGTTGCAAAATAAACCATTTATACAGATATATACAAACATTTATACAGATAACAGATATATTATGTAAAAAAAAAAAAAAAAAAAAAAATATATATATATATATATATATATATATATATATATATATATATATATATATATTTATTTATTTATTTTTTATTTTTTTTTTTAAAGTAATGATAATATAACCAGATATTCAGATATTGTGAGCATCATCAACAATTTTAAAAATAAAAACAGATATTTTGTATATAAAAATATAACCAGATATTCAGATATTGAGCATAGGAAAAAATTAAATTAAAATAAAAACATATTCAGATATTTTAATAATAAACACATTTTTAACATAAAAAAACAATTGCTTATAATAAATAAGTACAAAATGTTTGTCTATATATGGTGTGCATGTACAACATGTGTTGTGATGTTTTGTTTTACAAATATAATGTTTAACATTAAGTGTGTTTTTTTTAATAATAAAAATGATCCAGTTTGACTCATATTTATAAAACTGATTGTGTTATAGAATAATAAATTTTTGTCTGCATTGAGATTTATTGAGATTATAAATCAGTCAAGTAATCAAATTACTTATTGAGAACTTTAATTACTTTTCAGACAAGGTAATTAGAAAAGTCATTTAAATTATATAATTAGCAACTCACCCAACACTTTGCATGATGCTTTTTTTGGGAGGAGCTTACCTAGAGGTCATTTCTTCCAGCATTGTCCAGTCGTGAGTCATGAGATCAGTCAGCCTTCGTCTTCGGCCAGCGTCAGAGCTCTGTTAAGTATTTAACATCCAGAACATTAGCACAAAAGCCACAGGACAATCCATTCATCATGTCTCCTCAAAGGAATTCATTATGAATGTACCAAAGACCCTGTACAAAGACTCCCATCGTTTCCCAAGTCAGTCTTTTTCTCATCTCTATAAGAAACCTATTTAAGTGCACAATTAATCATCAGTGTTTTGTTCTATTCCTGTACAGGTGCTTTGGTCTGTTGTGTTAGAGGATGGCTGTAATTATGTGCTTAAGTTCGGAAAAACTGAAAAGAACTAAAAGATAAGTCGCGAAATCAACCCAACTGAGAATCAAACTAAATGTTGCAACACACAATATATACAGTTGAAGTGAGAATTATTAGCCCCCCTTTGATTTTTCTTTCTTTTGAAATATTTCCCAAATGGTGTTTAACAGAGCACGGAAATTTTCACAGTATGTCTAATAATATTTTTTCTTCTGGAGAAAGTCTTATTTGTTTTATTTTGGCAATAATAAAAGCAGGCATTAATTTTTAAAAAGCCATTTTATGGAAAAAAATATTAGTCCCTTTATACATTTCTTTTGATAGTCTACAGAACAAACAATCATTATAACTTGCCTAATTACCCGTAACCTGCCTAGTTAATCAAATTAACCTAGTTAAGCCTTTAAATGTCGCTTTAAGCTGTATAGAAGTGTCTTGAAAATATCTAGACAAATACTATTCCCTGTCATCATGGCAAAGATAAAATAAATAAGTTAGTATAAATGAGTTATTAAAACTATTATGATTAGAAATGTGTTAAAAAAAAATCTCTCAGTTAAACAGAAATTGGGGGGAAATAAACAAGGGGGCTAATAATTCAGACTTCAGCTGTATGTAACTTTGTCCACAGAAGATTTTCATTGTTTGGGGATTTTTGAATGATTAAATAACCACACTTCAATTTAATTTAGGATTTTAATTAGGCTCCAATCAGAATCTAGAGTACAAATTATCACAAAGTAAAAACTTAAAAGAAAGCACAATAATATTGATAACATAATTTAAGCACGTTATATAAATATAGCATATAACATTTAAGTTCAATCTAAACTTATCATAAAAACAAATGTGTAGTAATCAATACTGACATTTTTGCATACATTTTAGTAACATAATTTTAAGGTAATTAAATAATATTAAAACAATTAAATAATATTAACTAATGCATAAAATATAATAATAATCATTATATTTCTTTTTTATTATACTGTGCAAATCCAATCATTCATTCATTCATTCATTCATTTTCCTTCAACTTAGTTCCTGTATTCATCAGGGGTCGCCACAGCGGAATGAACCACCAACTATTTCAGCATATATTTTACACAGCGGATGCCCTTCCAGCTGCAACCGAGCACTGGGAAACACCCATACAAACTCTCACATGCACACCACACACGTACACTACGGCCAATTTAGTTTATTCTATTGTACCATAGCGCATGTCTTTGGACAGTGGGGGAAAAAGAAGCATCCGGCGTAAACCCAAAGCAGCATTTGAGAGAACATGCAAACTCCACACCGAATTGCCAACTGAACCAGCTAGGACTCGACTTTTTTTCATTCTGTATAATATTTTTTCCCCACTTTAGATGTTGACTACTTAAGAAATATAGAATCAGGGCCGTGCACAGGGGGGTGCTCCTCGTGTAAGGGTCTGTGCACAAGCCTGTAAAGAATGGTGCATGTTATACTGGCTAGTCATAGTCCATGAGATATATTTATATATAACACCACAGAAATAAGGCTCCACTAAAATATATAACACCACTAAAAAGGCTCTATATTTGATACTTTTGTTCAACAATAAATATATATTATGAACTCAAATTTAAAAATTGGTACAGAATTGTCTCATAGGGTAAAGCCCTCACAAATCTCTCATTTAAATGAATATTTTCTATAGGAAGCTTAATACACACAAATTTGTTTATTTCTTAGGGAAAAATATTAAATATATTTTCAATAAATTAAATATATTAAATTAATTATATTAAATTAAATATATATATATATTAATAAATTAAAATATGAATAAAATTTAGTTGACATTATTTAGTTTGTCAAAGGGTCTCTTATTTTTTTCCCTTTAGCTTTATATCATTTACAAGAGTAGTTGATTATAAGCAGACTGTATGCATCAGTCATAACTGAGAAAACAATGTCGCAGCAATGTGAAAACATTTTTAACGAGTGACTCGAAGCAACAGTCCATAACTGAGGATTCATCTGGGAGTCGGTGAATGTGTGTTGGGTTGTAAAAAGGGTGTAAGATCCACTGACATGATTTCTAAGTATGTTGCATAAATCTAGATTGTCGCAAAAAGGTTAAACCACTATTTACCTATTGCTAAGATACAGCGTTGTGATTGTTAAATGTATAATTTTCCTATTTCTAAAGATGTTTGGAGACAAAAATAATAATTTAATAAATATATTCATTTAATAAATCTGCTTTTGTCAGATATATTGCCTATATTCAATGAAAAAAATCATTTTCAAAATAAAGTGTGCTCAATTATGAGCACTGTACATACAAATAATAAATTAAACATACCACAATATGGCAAATACAATCTCACATGGTTGTATAAAAACCATACCACCACTGGTCATGTTTCCAACTCCTACAAAGTCAGCTAAAAAAAGCCAAGCACTGCTATAGTCGCCAGCATCAGTACAAGTTGTGTTTTGGATGCTTCTTATACACCACCCACATGTCTTTATCATCGACTTCTCCATAACCCAACCACCCCACCTGGATTTGAGCGGCCTGGTCATCGATCACGGATCAGCGCGTATCGGGGAAAGAAAAAAAAATGAGAGTGTTTTTCTAGAGGGTCAGGACAGTGGCATTCATCTCCTGCCGAATGTGTCCTGCATCCAAATGAACGCTTTAGCAGAGCGCTTGCATTTTCAAACCAGGTGATAATCTCCGAGCCAGCATGTGGGAGGGAAGGCAAACGGGTCGGCGAGAGGAAGACAAGGTCGTACAAGCACCATGGCAGGCTTACAAGGTCGATACTTTTTAGTTTGGCAGGTGTGCTATAATTAAATTACATAGATCTGCATGGCACGCAGATAGCGAGATGCAGAAAGTGCTAAGCCGAGCCATGACATACGCCAATTAATCTGTGGCATGGGGTAAAAAGGAACATGGTTATATTGAAACACAGCAGATTTGTTGGTTTATAAGCGTTTAGATGACTAGATGGACTCCATAGCTATAGTTTTGGCATTTTTAAATGAGCTTTTTAATGTAGCTACTGTTTCTAAAATTGATTTTAATTTGTGTTTATGGTGTTTCGATTTTAATAAGGATGACTAAGTATGTAATGCATAGTATAATCTGCTGGTTTTGAACATACAGACTAATATTGAAATACAGTTATGCTAACAACAAAAACATTACCCTTATCCCAACCCAAATTGACCCCACAAAAAAAAAGCAGCATGCAAGATGCTCGGGACAGCATACAGAATGGTTATTGGCCCAATCGAGGCCAGTGCTGCCTTGTCACTAAAGTTTAATTTGGCTGTGACTGTTTGTCAATTGCGTGCTTTCATGCCCAGATGTTTGTTACGGAACATGTCATGTTTGCCTGGTGAGAGCGGTTCGTGGCCTATGTGAATCCTGCAATTGTGCTTAAGTCGGCGCCAAATCAATCGGTCTGAAAACGCCAGAATGAGGAGATCTTGGCTCGATTGTTGTGAAACAAAACGATCCAGCGAACCAGGCTACATCACAGTGTATTATGGTTGTGTAATAGCCATATATTCGGCTATATGAAGAGAGAATGATGAGTAGGGCTGGATGTCATTTCTACCGGCAAATGTGTGTTTCATGTCTAATATGAAAGTGTAAGCATGCTGAAATATTGCCGAGTGCTGTTTATCCATTAACCGTAAACAAAAAATCTACCCAAATTATCATCTGATAATATTTTCATATTTTAATCTTATATTTTGTATTATGCCAACTGTTTTGTTCATTTCGACACCTCGAAAGAAAGATCAACATTGCTTCATGATCTGACTGCAGTCCCGGTGTTGTGCCGAGAAATGCACCTTAGCATACTTAGTCTACATAAAAAAATTTAAATAAAAACTCAAAGGTCATAGTTGATTAAAACTTAATATAATTATTATGTTAATGGATTAAGCAGGAACAAGAAGTGAAATGCATTTTAAATCTAGGTTTACAAATAAAAAAATATTCACAGTATTGAAGACTGATGTAATGAGCCGGTTTCTAAAATTATGCATTTTGGTGGGTTTTAAACAAACAAAAGTCAAAAAATTGCAGTAGTTTTCAAATAAATCATTTACTTTAATTATCTAATCAGTATTGAATTTAAATCAAATCATTTTTAAATTGTCAGTTGTATTTAAAGAAAAGTTATGCTTAATAACTAAATGGCAAACTTCTTTTTTTGGTGGGGCCAGAGAAATTTTGGCAGCACAAGTAAAAATCTGAACCACTAGAAAAAATCCTTAGTGTTGAACCCTGTTATGTTAGTAATAAAAGAAGAAAAAAATGAGGGGGAAAGATGGATTTCATCTTTAAAAGTAAGATTAATAAAATAAACCCTAAAATAAATATTTCATTGCATCCAAATGTAAAAAAAGACATTAGGTCCTCCAACCAGGACAGATTTGCAGGGGCACATGAAGACTTCCAATTTAGCAATATTTGCCTTCTGGCTAACAATGAGGCAAAGGTGATAATATTGGTTACATAAACTGTCAGCAAGGGGTAAACTAAAAATTGCAATTATTCGGCAGGGTTTCACAGAAACATTAGGTGCACTTGACAGTGTCAAAAAAAAAAAGAGGAACAGAAAGATTTTTATTACATCAATTTTTACCAAATGTAAGTCTCTGAGCTCCCTCATATGTAAAGTTTTAGCTTAAAATACCACACAAATGATGTTGTATAACTCTTTGAAACTGATCCGTTTAGGCCTTGATTCTAATAGTGCCGTTTTGGTGACTGTCGCTTTAAATTCAAATGAGATTGGGCTCTTTTCAAAAAAAGGCGGAGCTACAAATGCTTGTGTGTCAGCATGGATTCAAAAACAAGACTTAAGTCTGTTACTAATGAGGAAGATGGTCACTAGACTCAGCTTTCCCATTAATTATGACACGTACAAAGGGAGAATGTCAATCAAAGTGTTTCTGCAGACTGTTTTAATCAAGTGTGATTATAAAAAAATCTAATTAATACATTTTTACCATTAGAAGCTGATTATATTGCCACAGAACTGTGTTTAAAGCCCTTATTAAAGTGATTTTTGCATAATAGGTTTAATTGCACTTTAAGTGTTATTTTATTAAACTAAAAGATCCAGTATGACTCCAATTAAAAAATTAAGAGTTGAGTTTCTATGGTCTATGCACTGAGATTTATGTCGATTAATATTCATTCATTCATTTTCTTTTTGGCTTAGTCCCTTTATTAATCTGGGGTCGCCACAGTGGAATGAACCGCCAACTTATCCTGCATATGTTTTATGCAGCAGATGCCCTTCCAGCTGCAACCCATCTCTGGGAAACATCCATACACTCTCATTTACACATACTAAGAACAATTTAGCCTACCCAATTTACCTATAGCTCATGTCTTTGGATGGTGGTGGGAGAAACCAAAGCACCCGGAGGAAACCCACGTGAACATATAGGGAGAACATGCAAACTCCATACAGAAACACCAACTGACCCAGCCGGGGCTAAAACCAGCAACTTTCTTGTTGTGAGGTAATTGTGCTACCCACTGCGCCACCCAGATGCCATGGATTAATATTTAGTCAAGTAATTAAACTACTTATTGAGTAAGTTTACTTTTTCATATGAAGTCATTTTAATACACTTTTCATTGTTTTTTTTTATTATTTATTTAATTTTAATTCAATAGTTTTATTGCAAAAAGCATTATGATATTTGTTTTTTCATGATATATATTGCAATGATAATATAAATTATTACATTAACGTAATATATATATATATATATATATATATATATATATATATATATATATATATATATATATATATATATACACATATATATATATATATATATATATATATATATATATATATATATATATATATATATATATATATATATATATATATATATATATATTTTTTTTTTTTTTTTTTTTTTTTTTAGATTTATGTTTGGCCTTTTTGCCTTTATTAGACAGGACAGTAATTAGACAGGAAGAAAAGTCGGAGAGAGAAAGGAGTAGGATTATGAAATGTCCTCGAGCTGGGATTCGAACTCGGGATGCCCTGAAGTGCTACCACACCATCAGCACACTAACCACAAGGCTATGTTGCGCCGACAACGTCATATGATTTCACCAGATGATTTGAATATCTCTATTTGGAAAGATTTCATTCACTTAGATCAACTGTGAGTCTTTTTCTATTCAGTGCATCTGCATGAATTATAATAAATTTGTAAAATACAGTGTTATGGTCTTTTGGTGAGTCTACGGTAAATATTCAAGTACAGAAATTAAACAATCAAATGTAAAACAACATGATCATCATTGTATAAATATATAAAAAGTATATAATTAAATAATAACATTAATATATGTATTTGCTAATATTTAATAAATAATATAACCCTGTGATATGACTATTGCAGTTACACACATTGAGATACCGATGCCCAAACAATATATTATTCAGCCCTAGTTTATCTACTTAAAACCTATTTATTTCTTATGTAAACAATCTTATTTCATCCAAAACATGATGGGCAAAATACTGCATCAATAAAATTTGCCCATGCATTGCGTGATAAATCAATATATTGATTATTACGACAGGCCTAGCGAGGACTGTCATTTTTAAAAGAGTACTACAGTACGTGCTATAAGGAGCATAAGCTGTCGTTCATGGCAGTAAGTACACACGGGTGGACTGTAATTTGACATGGAGAGACGCTTTTTATATATGACTGTAAATTGTCAAGGGAGACCTACCAATCAAAATGAATTATGATTGAGGAGGTTTGATGGCTTGATAATTTATCTTAATTTTTATCTCAAGTCTCACCTGCCGTCAGTGGGATAAAGAATAATGCTCTTAAACCACCCAATCAACAACAAAACACACACACACACATACGCACACACACACACACACACACACACACACACACACACACACACACACACACACACACACACACAGTGGCTGTCAAACAACGACAACAGAAAGTAAGTTTTTGCACAAGGATAAAAACAGATATGGGTAAGTAAATAAGTAAGTAAATAAGTAAATAAGTATATAAATAAGTAAATAAGTAAGTAAATAAGCACTGTAAATAAATAAATAAGTAAATAAATAAATAAATAAAGTAAATAAGTAAGTAAATAAGTATATAATTAAATAAGTACATACAAAAATAAGTAAACAAGTAAATAAATCTGTAAATAATTAAATAAGTAAATAAATAAGTAAATAAGTAAGTAAATAATTAAATAATTTTATAAGTCAGTAAACAAGTAAATAGTAAATAAGTAAAAAAGTAAACAAGTAAATAAATAAGTAAATAAGTCAGTAAATAATTAAACAATTAAATAAGTAAATAATTAAATAAGTACATACATAAATGAGTAAATAAATAAATAAATAAATAAATAAATAAATAAATAAATAAATCAGTAAATAAGTAAGCAAGCTGTAAATAAGTAAATAAGTAAAAAAAAGTTTAAAAAAATAAGTAAATAAGTTAGTAAATAAGTAAATAAGTAAGTAAATTAGTAAATAAGTAAGTAAATAAGTAAACAGGTAAAATAGTAAGTAAATAAGTAAACAAGAAAATAAGTTAATAAGTAAATAGGTAAGTAAATAAGTAAATAAGCAAGCAAATAGGTAAATAAGTAAATAGGTAAGTAAATAAGTAAATAAGCAAGTAAATAAGTAAATAAGCAAGTAAATAAGTAAGTAAACAAGTAAATAAGCAAGTAAATAAGTAAATAAGCAAGTAAATAAGTAAGTAAATAAGTAAATAAGCAAGTAAATAAGTAAGTAAATAAGTAAACAAATAAATAAGTAAATAGGTAAGTAAATAAGCAAGTAAGCAGGTAAATAAGTAAACAAGTAAATAAGCAAGTAAATAAGTAAACAAGTAAGTAAATAAGTAAACAGGTAAATAAGTAAATAGGTAAGTAAATAAGTAAATAAGCAAGTGAATAACTAAACAAGTAAATGAGTAGGTAATTAATTAAATAAATTAATTTAAACAAACAAACAAACAAACAAATAAATAAATAAATAAATAAATAATTAAATAAAGTTTAAGTGAGAAGACCAGATAGAGAAAACCAATCCACGCATTTGTTTTTTTGTAAACATGGCCTATACCTCCACCAATAATTGGCAATGGTTAAAACGTTTTATGTGGGGCATAACATGTCATCTGACATGTTCTTCTAAAATGAGCATTTTTCTCTGTCTCCTATGTTTTTGTATGCTGTTATTTGACTTTAAAGGCAATAAAAATAGCTTAGTCATCACCATAAAAGAGAAATATCTGAAAATACAATATTTCTAATGGCATTTAGAAGGTTTTGCATCTGAACTTTTTTTCTCACACAGTGCTCAGAATATATAAGAACAGCCCTCACAAATCTATCTTTTAAATTCATATTTTTAAAAAAGTTATGCAATATTATATTTGCGCATATACATTAGATTAGTCAGTACTGAAGCCAAATCTTGAGCTAATCTAAAAAAATAACTTAGGATTACAGTACAAAAACAGTAACAAAAAAAAAAAAGTCAAGAGCAAGGAAAATTGAAAAAATAAGTTGAAATTTTGTAGGCTGTATTTTTTATTTTATTTTATTTTTTTGCATTATTTTGCTTGAATTTAATTGTATCATCTGTCAATTTCCAAATATGTTTGGTGAATAAATATTATTAGATATTTAATAAATCAGTTTTGTTTGAATGCACCAAAATACATTACCTTTATTCACTGAGAAATGGATCAAAATATTCATTTTCAAAATGGGATGTACTCAATTATGCTGAGCACTGTATCAGAAATATATGTATTTTCATATATATTTCACTGTAATGAGATACCGGTGCTCTAGTTTCTAGAATTTACATTATGAATTACAAACTAACACATGAACCCAAAAACACCAGTATTTCTCACACCAGCTCCTCGAAATAACTAAAAACCTTTAGGAATTCATAGAATCATCAACCCGTCACTAAAGCAAACACAAAAGCCTCTGTATCATTTATATTAAATCAGCACAGTGTGAAATCTTTGATGGAAATGTTTTCATGCTCTAAGAGAAAACTTGAATAATTTCCAGCTCTGCAGTTCTGAAATGATGTCTGATGTTGTTTTGGATCTTATTTCCTTTGGTTATCTTAAAAAAAAAAAAAAAAAGTTCAGAAACCGGAGGTCTTTTAATCAGTTTTGCCAGGCAACCATTGTGTGTTTAACTTTTATTTATTTATTTATTTATGCTTGAAATATTCTCCTCAGAGGCATTTTTCTTTGTAGAAAATATGGATATGGGTTATTGAGTTTAACTGGGAGTTATTAAGTTTAATTAGGTTGCATGTCTTGTTTTAACTACCATGAAAAGGTTCAGCTCTCAATCAAAGCTTAAAATGCACCCATGGACAGTTTAATTTTCATTCTGGGTGTTCATTAATGGTGTCGCATTAAGCATTTATGCATAATCTGAGATCCTTTAAACTGAATTTCATATGCCAATTAGTATTTCCAAGAACCTCCTCATAGGAGGCATTTAGATCCAGTGTCCATTTCCAAGGGAGCTCTGCAGCTTTCAATTCAAAGTCTGGTCAGAAGCTAATTACTGTATACTTATATAACTAAGACTGCAAAGATCCTTTCTTGGCCTGCATGTGTTAATTAAGCTATGAAAATACATAAGATTCTTTTCTTTTGGCTACAGTCATGATTTAAAAAAAAAACTTGTTTCATTTGCCTTCCCTTGAGAACGTACAGGTTTTTTCAGGTCTTATAATGTGATATATGAATACTCTAATCAATAGCAGCTAATAATATAGGAATTAAATGAAGCTAATATGCTAATAAGAAGAAAATCTAAGCTTATGCAGTTTCTAATTTGCAGTTCATGATTACAAATGAACTCTTTTAAAAGCAACCCAAAGCAAGTAGTTGTGCTTTGAAACATGTTAGCTGGTGGTGGACACAAACAAGGGATTGCTTACCCAAAATTAAAGTTAGATTTTGACTTTGAGAGTCAAAATTGCCTGATAACATAATAGCCTATTGAGTATGATGCAAATCAACCAGCTTGCTTTAAGAAACAAAATTGTATTTACAGCATTTGTCATTTTTATGCGTTAATACAAGGGGCGTAGGATTGGCATGGACAGAGTGGACGTGTCCCCACAAATATTCACCAATTACTGAAATGTCCCTACCAATAATTTAATCAACTTTAAAAAAAGTAAGGCTCCGTCAACTCTTAACCTACACATGCACCAAGTCAAGTTCGCTATGAGTTCATAGTAATTATATTAACCAAGGCTGGGCAGTTAATCAAAATTCAGTTCACATGGCCTCCATGATTATATATAAATAATAATAACCGCATTAATTTAGTCAACATTCGTCAAATTTCTCTACATTTATACCTCCTCAAAGTCCGACTCCAGTAAAAACATGTAAATTTACTCTTGCAGCATGGGGCGTGGATGTTATTTGTATTATTAAGAGTTTGTTTTATATTTTTATCTAATTTATTCACTTTTTTAAAAGTGCTGAACAGGATTTGTGCTGTTCAATGCATTTGTCCACTAGGTTGAACTACAATTGAAGTCAGAATTATTATTATTTTTTTTTTCTTTTGTAAATATTTCCTAAATGATGTTGAACAGAGCGAGGAAATTTTCACAGTATGTCTGATTATATTCTTTCTTCTGGAGAAAGTCTTTTTTGTTTTATTTCCGCTAAAATAAAAGCAGTTTCAAATTTTTTAGGCACAATTTTAAGGATCAAATTATTAGTCCCTTTAAGCTATTTTTTCCAATAGTCTTCAGAACAAACCATCGCTATACAATAACTTACCCAATTACCCTAACCTGCCTAGTTAACCTAGTTAAGCCTTAAAATGTCACTTTACAAATTATAGAAGTGTCTTAATATCTAATCAAATATCTAAATATCTAATCAAATATTATTTACTGTCATTATGGCAAAGATAAAATAAATCAGCTATAAGAAATGAGTAATTAAAACTATTATGTTTAGAAAAGTGGTGAACAAAATCTGCTCTCCGTTAAACAAAAATTGGGGAAAAAAAATAAACAGGGGGGCTAATAATTCTGACTTCAACTGTATGTCCCCACCAATGTCTACAGTGAATCTACACGCTTTCGTAAATAACCGTCTGGTCTATTAACAGTAGAAAGAGGGGCTGCATTTGCTCATTAAAATTATTTTTCCTTCTGCTGGATAATGCAGTCTTTATTAAGAACTAGTCAACAGTTTATTTTCTTGCAGACTGGTTACTTCATAAGGCCTCAATGTTGGAGGCACAGATAGCTATTGATTTTGTTTTGCTTTTATTGACTAGCCATAACTGTTAGGTAGCCACTGACTTGCATTATGATTAGTTTCAGCTAATAATCCTCTTTAATGTCCTACTGTCAAAGAAAAAACTCATTTAGGTGAGAAAATAGACAAATCTATAGGCCTCAGGTGTTTAATCCAGTTCCTGGAGGGCTGCAGCGCTCTACAGTTTAGTTCCAACTCTGCTTCAACACGCTTAAGCTGCGGTCACAGTGGACTTTTCTCCCACAGACTTCCATTCATATGCACGCAAATGCGTCAGACTGGAAACGTAAGGTCGTGCGGCAAGTTTTGCAGTCCGCTGTGTTGGAAAGATCATGCTTGGTGAACTCTTACCAGCGAAATCGCATCATATAATTGCATAAGACCAATCGAGGATCAAAACATGGCCTCTCTTTACAGAAATATAAAGCACGGACCAACCGCTCGCTTTTTTCAATGTCTAATCATGTTTAATCCCGCCCCTTTTCGCAGCGCCGTACAACAGAATTTCACTCGCACAAACTTTAGTGTGACCTCGGCATTACTTGTAGTTTTCAAACAAGCCTGAAAAACTCAATTATTTTAAACAGGTGTGTTTAATTAGTGTTAAGACTAAACTGTGCAGAGCTGTGGCCCTTCAGGAACTGGATATGACACCTGCGTATTAGGCTAAACTCAACTCTCCCTTCAAGCTCCATTGTAGACGACTACTATGATAGGCTACTAACCAGGTACCATGTACCTAAACATTTTCAGCAGAAATGTATCATAAAATAACCATTTAATATGGCATCACGGTGGCGCAGCTGGGTAACACAATCGCCTCACAGAAAGAAGGTTGCTGGTTCAAGCCCTGTGTGGTTCTGTGTTTGCATCTTCTCCTTTTGTTGGCATGGGTTTCCTCTGTGTGTCCCTCACAGTCCAAAGACATGCGCTATAGGTGAATTAAATAAACAAAAATTTGTGTATCTGAGTGAAAGAGCGTGAATGGGTGTTTTCCAGTGTTGGGTTGTGGCTGAAAGGGCATTCACTGTGTAAAACATGCGCTGGATAATTTGTCGGTTCATTCCGCTGTGGCGACCCATGATTAATAAAGGGACTAAGGCGAAAAGTAAATGAATGAATGAATGAACCATTTAATATAATTTCCTTTGACTATTAAACAGCATATTGCACTTATTTTGTGTATGACGAATACTAAGGAGGGACATTCTACTATGAGGCTGTCTTATAAATATTATTTACGTCATGAAGACGCTTATATTAGTAATATTTAAACATATTTACATGACGTCTTCCTTGCATCATTACTGTACAATGCCTCGTCCTACCTACTGTAGCTTATTAATAACAATTTTTACATGTATTTTCTATAATTTTCTGCACTAAAAATGCATTTAATAACGTTTGTTAATAAATACATAAAAAAATATATATATATATATATAAATATATACACACACACACAGATAGATAGATAGATAGATAGATAGATAGATAGATAGATAGATAGATAGATAGATAGATAGATAGATAGATAGATAGATAGATAGATAGATAGATAGATAGATAGATATGTATAATATATTGATATATATGTATAATATGTTGATATATATGTATAATATGTTGATATATATGTGAAATGGGTAAGCTAAATTGTCCGTGGTGTATGTGTGTGAATAAGTGTGCATGGATCTTTCTCAGTTATGGGTTGCAGCTGGAAGGGCATCCACTGCGTAAAACATACTGTATGATGGATAAGTTGGCAGTTCATTCCACTGTGGCGACCACAGAATAATAAAGGGACTAAAAGAAAATGAATATATGAAAATATTTGTATGTCAATTAATATGTACCCACTCCACCTATTTTTTTATTATTTAATCCATCTTTGTTTAGGAATGTGAAGTGGTTTTGTTGTATATTATCTTGTACATGCTGGTTTTTTTGGTAATAAAAAAGGTTATTAAAAGGTCCAATAATAAACCTTACATCTATTTGTTTGAAATTGATCTTAAGCAGCATATTCAAACCCTAAAATATTTTAAAAATAAAAAAAATCTACAAGGACCAAAGATGTATTCAATTTTGGAATCTTTAATCCCCTGCATTTATTTATTAAATTCACTTGTTATTTCCATTGATTTTAATCTGGACTGTTTCAGTTTCCTAGAAAGTTGCTTTGGCACAATCCACATTGTAAAAGAAATTAAGATTAATTGAATTTATGTTAGTACTGTATTCCTCTATTTTCGTATGCTTTTGTTCTCGTTATGCAATTAAACAACCTGCTTATTACTTTCATTCCCCAAACCTTCCCCATAGTAGGATTCGTAAAATCAGGAAATGCAGCAAGATCACCTGACGCGGCGTCATTGCTGTTGCGCTTCCTTCCTTTTCTCACAGCCGACCAACAACATGGCACCCAAAAACCCAAATGCACACATGATTCTCTGCTTTTTCCTCATGATGTTTGTCAAGACCACCGAGGCGTTTGACGGAGGAGACGCGGCGGCTTTACTGCTGGGCGCGAGCGTGACGATTGTGGGACTGTGCGCGTGCCTGGGCTGGTACGCGCGCACACGGAACGGACAGTTTTAATTGTCAACCTGGACGCCAAAGGCCTCATCCGGAAATGTGAATGAGTGGACTGTCTTGCATACTAAAAACATGCACCCAGAGGAAGGACCTTTGTGGATGACAATGGTTTTATTTCTGGCGCATTATCATTGCCAATGTCAATTATATGGGTCACTAAAGTTGCTTCCTTGATTTCATCGCGTGGAAACTTCTGCAACAGTATATCAGCGTTACAAAAGCCCAGTATATTATCGCTGCATGAGATGGAGACCATCATGCATACTTTTCTGACACTTTTCTATGGACTTTGACACTGTGCTGGGCTTGAAGTTGAGCTTCTGCCATTGCTGATCAGAGCAAGACAATCTCACTGTATTTTCAGCTTTAACACTGTATGGGGAAGAAGACACTCCTACAATGTGATGAATGGATGATGCCTTGTGTGTTTGTACAAAACATTTATGCTAATAACATTTGCCAGTGTGCTTTACTGAGGCAGTGTGATGCTGCTTGCTTTAATAAGTCTTAAAGGTATAAACTTTATGAGCTGTACTGTATATTCCCAATTGTGTCTAAGTGTGAGACTTTAGATTTGAGACAGATCCTGTTAATCAGACTGACCCAGACTGGTGTGAAAACTACTACAGTATCGTTTTTTTTTTCTCCCACAAAATGGGCTGAAATGGACCAAAATAAACTGAATGTACATTGGCTACAAGATTGCTTGAACATGCAAGTTATTCAGTTTGCATCACTTATTAATAAAATATCAAAACAAGATGGATATATTTTCAACATGTATCAAGCACAAAATAAAATAAATGAATTAAATTAAAAAATGAATTGTCTTTATTCACATATTTGCGTGCTCTGTTGTTGTTAAATGCTTCTTTTGTTTGTTCTCATGTGTAAGTCCCTTTTGATAAGAGTGTCTGCCAAATGATTCAATGTAAATCAAAATGTTAATATGATAAAGTCATTTATTTTCTCACATTTGAGGCCACAATTAGGAAACAATTTAATAAATTGTGGAAATTATGATAGTGTGGCCAGAACTGAAATAATGCAATATATTCTATAACACACACACACACACATGAAATGCTAGATGTACTATTTAGGGCAGGAGTGTCCAAACTCGGTCCTAGAGGGCTGGTGTCCTGCATAGTTTAGCTCCAACTTCCTTCAACGCACCTGTCTTGAGCTGTCTAGTATACTTAGATAGAGCTTGAAAAGCTGGTTCAGGTGTGTTTAATTGGGGTTGGAACTAAAATTTGAAGAACACTGGCCCTCCAGGACCGAATTTGGGCAGCCCTGATTTAGCGGGACAATATTACACCACTTTTTGTCTGTCATAAATTAGTGGATCCCATTGTCGTTATTCTGAAATCATTACTATTGAAATTATATTTAGTTCACCTATTTCTTTTATTCTTGGCCATACAGTAAATAGTCATTTATTTTCTCACATTTGAGGCCACAATTAGAAAACAAATTAATAAATTGTGTAAATTATTTAGCATTGTGTGGCCACAATTGAAATAATACAATATGTTTTATGACACACACATGCAATGCTAAGTGTACTTATGAGGAAAATATTATACCAGTTTCTGTCTGTCATAAAATAGTGGATCACACTGGTTATACTGAAATGATTATTATTGAAAATATGTATAGTAGCTCCATTGTTTTATATTGGCCATAAATAGTCATTTATTTTCTCAGATTTGAGGCCACAATTCATTCATTTATTCTCTTTTCGGCTTGGTCCCTTTAATATTTTGGGGTCGCCACAGCGGATGCCCTTCCAGCTGCAACCCACCACTGGGAAACATCCATACACACTCGTTTACACACATACACTACAGTAATTTTTTTAGCATACCTAATTCACCTGTACCACATGTCTTTGGGCTTGTGGGGGATACGAGAGCACCCGGAGGAAACCCACGTGAACACGGGGAGAACATGCAAACTCCACAGAGAAATGCCAACTAACACTGAGACTCAAACCAGCTACCTTCTTTAGAACCAACCGCGTCGTTGAGGCCACAATTAGAAAACCAATTAGTAAATTATTTATTACTGTGTGGCCACAATTGAAATAATGAAAAAACTGTACAAAAGCACGCACATCTCTCTAAATTGGGTGCTCAGCCAAAACCGCAAAAAGTGCAAATAAATGTCAAAGGCGGCAACACCAAGGCTCCAAAAATACAAATTTATTAATAATTTTAATTTTAATTATTAATTATTAATAAATTTTTATTTTTGGAGCCTTGGTGTTGCTGCCTTTGATTGACACAATTGAAATAAAGCAATATATTTTATAATACACGCACGCACACACACATGAAACACTGGATGTGCTATTTAGGGGGACAATATTACACCATTTTCTGTCTGTCATAAATTAGTGGATCACATTGTGGTTATTTTGAAATTATTACTATTGAAAGTATGTACAGTAGCCCTATTTTTTTTAATCAAGGTCATAAATAGTCATTTATTTTCTCACATTTGAGGCCACAATTAAAAAACAAATTAATAATTTGTGTAAACTATTGATTATTGTGTGGCCACAATATATTTATATAATAATATAATATATAATAAACAATATATTTTATAACACACACACACAAACACACAAGAAACACTAGATATACCATTTATTACAATATCACACCACTTTTTGTCATAAACTAGTGGATTACATTCTGAAATTATTACTATTGAAAATAATTATATTTCCCAGAGATGGGTTGCGGTTGGAAGGGTATCCGCTGCGTAAAATTGTGCTGGACAAGTTGGCGGTTCATTACGCTGTGGCGACCCGGATTAATAAAGGGACTAAGCCAAAAAGAAAGTTAATGAACGAATCAATGAAAATATGTATAGTACACATATTTTTAAAAAAAATCTCGATCATAAATCGTCATTTATTTTCTTTCATTTGAGGCCACAATTTACTAAAATTAAGAAACAAGTTAATAAATTGTGTAAAATATTTGTTATTGTGTGGCCACAATTCAAATAAAACATATACTGTAGTTTATAACACACACACACACACACACGCACGCACACACATGCTATGTGCAAGGAGTGCTCTGTGTAATAGTAATTATACTTATGCATCATTTTTATAAACAATAATACCTGGGTCACTGTTTGTCCACTGCTAAATATAGCCTTTGACAGAACCAGACACCCATGTTGACTCCTATTCCAGACCAATGAAGTGCATCACACATAAAAGGCTTTGTCAATTATTTATGATGAATAACCTGTGCTAAGCCATATATGCTACAGCTCATTTTAATATATTCACACACACACACACAAGATTATGCAATCCAGGATAAATAAGTTTAGGTTGATGATTATAGCAATGCAAAATGAGTGAAATGTTTATAACAATACATAATGAATAAAGAAATGCAGGGTGGATTTTCTGATATACTGTAAACCCTGCCTTAATGTTATGTACTAGATAGATAGATAGATAGATAGATAGATAGATAGATAGATAGATAGATAGATAGATAGATAGATAGATAGATAGATAGATAGATAGATAGATAGATAGATAGATAGATAGGCTTTGCATTCCAATAGACGCTATACTTGACATACATGTTATGCATTGCACTGTTGGCATACAGTACACACATTAAACATTTCTGAAAACACCTGCGACGGAGCATATGACACTAGTACATAGTGATAAAGGGCAAAAGGGATCCGTGATGCTGCTGCACCCATCAGTGCAGATGATGCTGCTGCTGCTACTGGGATCACAAATAGCGCCAGTGCGCATGCGCCGTCCGCACCGTTTACTGTATAATCACAGTGGGGGAAAAAGAGCAGGCAACAAAACTAAACCTTTTTTTACGGCAAAGTGACTGCTGCCATGTAAATAACCGCCAGGGAAACAAAGGGGGAATATCAACAGGTATGTTTCTAATTGATATTGTATAGCGTTGTCTGTGTTGCTCTCGATATTTGCATGCATGTATTTGAAGGAATTGCTGTGCCTATAATGGACGCTCAACCATCCAGAAATCATTCCGTTTTAAAAAGCAAACGGGAAAATAGAGCGTTTGTGGACTAAAAATCAGACGTAATCACCCGAAAAGGTCCTGGATCTGTTGCTTATTTTGATGCAACGAACTGAAACGTGTTCATTTTTGGGCTTTTTTTTCTGTTGTAAAAATATGACAGGAGACACAACGGTTTATTATTTTATTATATAGGGTAAGGCTGTTCGTGCATTTATATGAAAGATACGAGAGGCTATTGCATCGAATCGGTTTATGGGATGCAATCCGTTGTTTATGTATGTTTTACTCGAATTCGTCATAATAGCAGTACTGATAAACAATAAATCTAGGTTAGAGGATGGGGAAATAGAGATATAATTCTAAAACCATGTGCTTTGTTTCAATCAAATGACTTGCATTATGATGTTGCATTGAACGTCAGTATGAAAGCCTCAAATAACCTATTTATATATATATAATATAATAAGATTCATATTTTGAATATTCCTTTATACAGGCAGTCAAATAATGACTCATGATTGATTTTTTTTTAGAATAGTGATAAACATAGGCAATGAACACGATAGATTCTGCAGGATCTTTGGGTGTGATCAACAGCTTTTCTTGCTGCATTTCGACAAATGTTCCTCTCGGGTGTAGTGGATAACAATCATTAGATTTCAAGTCTTTTTTCACAATACCTCAGATGAATACGCCTCTAGACGGATGTCTGGTCGTGGCAATGAGCATCTTGTCGACTACACTCTCTTTCTTTGCCATTATTTATTTAATTTGCTTTGGAAAAGGGGAGATGTTGGGGGTGGGGGTCTGTTATTTTAACCAGGATTTATGTTGGGGTCCAATGCCGAATCCTTGTGCTGAATTAAGCAACTGTATGAGCTCAACTCAGACGGAATGTCGTTGCAGCTGCAATTAAATATGCAATTAAAAAAGGAATCTCAATGGCAAAAAGATAAAAAAATGACTGATGCAACGCAAAGCCCCCTAGTTTGTTTTGTGTAAGTGAATCCTAATGGGTGGATCGTGTTTTTCAGGGATCCTTTTAGGTGTGATGAGACAAAGGAACAAAGGATGCCTTAGAAGAGAGGCAGCGACGAACAAGGCTGGAACCTGCTTCAAAGCACACCAGATGGATCTATCGCTCCCCTCTCCATCCAGATCATGATCCTTGGCTAAAGCTTTAAGCGTTCTCTATGATCCCTTCTCCATCTATGGCGAACTACAGCCATGCAGGGGACCACAACATCTTACAGAATGTCTCTCCGCTCGCCACTTTCCTTAAACTGACCTCCCTGGGTTTTATCATCGGCGTCGGTGTGGTCGGAAACCTCCTGATATCCATCCTGCTGGTCAAAGACAAGAGCCTTCATCGAGCGCCCTACTACTTCCTGCTGGACCTCTGTGCTTCGGACATCCTCCGCTCTGCCATCTGCTTCCCCTTCGTCTTCACCTCTGTCAAGAATGGCTCAGCCTGGACGTACGGCACGTTGACCTGCAAAGTGATCGCCTTCTTGGGCGTGCTGTCCTGTTTCCACACTGCCTTCATGCTGTTCTGCGTTAGCGTGACGCGGTACCTGGCCATCGCCCACCATCGCTTTTACACCAAGCGGCTGACCTTCTGGACATGCCTGGCGGTGATATGCATGGTGTGGACCTTGTCGGTGGCCATGGCGTTCCCTCCGGTGTTGGACGTGGGCACGTACTCCTTCATCCGCGAGGAGGATCAGTGCACGTTCCAGCACCGCTCTTTCCGTGCCAATGACTCGTTGGGCTTCATGCTGCTCCTTGCACTCATCCTCCTGGCCACCCAGCTTGTCTACCTCAAGCTCATCTTTTTCGTACATGATCGCCGAAAGATGAAGCCGGTGCAGTTTGTGCCCGCTGTCAGCCAGAACTGGACCTTCCACGGGCCGGGGGCGAGTGGACAGGCTGCAGCGAACTGGCTGGCGGGATTCGGCCGGGGCCCCACACCTCCGACCCTGCTGGGCATCCGGCAGAACAGCAATGCGGCGGGCCGCAGGCGTCTGCTGGTGCTGGACGAGTTTAAAACTGAAAAGCGGATAAGCAGGATGTTCTACATCATTACCTTCTTCTTCCTGAGCCTGTGGGGACCCTATTTGGTGGCCTGCTACTGGAGAGTGTTCGCCCGAGGCCCAGTGATCCCGGGTGGCTACCTGACGGCGGCCGTGTGGATGAGCTTTGCTCAAGCAGGAGTCAACCCCTTCATCTGCATCTTCTCCAACCGAGAGCTTCGACGATGCTTTAGCACCACGCTCCTCTACTGCAGAAAATCCAGGTTACCGAGGGAACCCTATTGTGTTATATGAAGGTTCTGTGGCGTTTGTTTTTGTTTGTTCTTTTTCGCTTTGATATCAGATTTGTGGTTTTGGTCCGGATGCCCTGGTTGATGGCAGGGATGTGTTCAATTGTACAGCTCTCTCCTCCTCCTCCTCCTCCTCTTCCTCTCTTTCGAGGCCTGTAATTGAACCGCCTGAATGGAATACGATGACGAACGGACAGAGGACACGTTCCACGTTTATGTTCTAGTAAACAACCGATGCGAAAGGCCATTTGAAATCCAATACGCAAAAAGAAAAAGAAAAAGTTTTTAAAAATTTGAGAAATAAAGAAAGAAAATAAAACAAATGGATACATCACGAAAGGACTGACCTTTGCTTTGGATATCAGCAAGACTCTGGAAAAAGGGTGTAAAGAAACCAAACTGTTACCTTAAGGAATCACTGGAATTTGCGTCTAAAAAGTTGCACTAACGAGAAGACCCGAAGATGCTTTTTTTCACTCAGTTGCATTGCAAGGATGTCTTGTTTTTCCCAAACTGAAATACGAATGCTTTAATCTGCAACAGACTTCTATTTCACTGTAAGTAAACAAAACATGTGGGGTGACTAACTCTGTTGGAATACACCTTCACGAGAGGATAAATTGGTTTAAATGTAAGTGATATCTTTTTTCCTTTTAGGGTGGGGCTGGGGCGGGCTGGTGGGCGGGTCTTTAGGGGTGGTGCGGGGTGGGTACTGTCGTGTGGTTTCCGGATTTGCAACTTAAATTATTTCCTGTAGTTTTATGATCCATATGGTATGTCTCTGTTGTCTGGCAATGTTATTTTCTTATCTCATTTTTCTAAAGTCTAAAAACAAATGTTTGAATTTTAAAACAAACGTTGCTCTTGAGAACCTTGTAATTAAATTGACAGTGGAGAACCAGTTAAGCTAAGTTCAGTGTGGCATATCCATGTACCCGAACTCGCATATTTTGTTACAGATACCACCACTCCAGCTGTTCTTGCCTTAATGGTTCTGGTGTTTTGTTCATCTTTTCATTTGCAAGGTGAGGGTTGTTTTTTTTGAAATCCGCTCCTCTAAAATGTCTCCTCGGGGCTTTTCACATCAGGGTGAAGTGCATGTTCATTTGAGAAACAGTATCCACCACCCCTATCACAGGCACCCATTTCTTGCCCTGTAACGTTTGCTACGCCCTACCGAGTGCGCAGAGCACAGGGAGCATGTGTGCGCGGATGCCTATGCGTGAGTGAACGTGTGTGTGCGTGCTTGGTGAACAGCTGTCATGTCAAGACCAGAGCCTTAGTCTGAAATCTTGCACAATTTGTAAAAAATGTACTAGGAAAAACAAAAAACATTGTATTTAAGGCACAGAGTCTTGTTTCTACTTTCCCAACATTTGCTCTCTACTAATTGTTTTGATTAACTTACTTTTTTCTCTTGTGGCCATTTTAATATTTATTCTGTATTCTTTTTGTATATTATAGGTAGATAGTGTGTAAGTTTGTGAGTCTTTCATTTTGAAGTCCCGAATGTGAGTACTGTTTAAGTTAGGACTGCAATTGCTGAAAGTTAACTGTGTAATCTGTTGCTTACATTTTTGAAAATAAAATTTTACATTTTGCAACACCTGTTTTTGCCATTTACTCCGGAAAAAAAAAAAACTAGTCCCGGCCTAAAGCAGGGCCCAAAGTGAAATGAAAGCTCAATTAGCTCCGAAAGCATGTATAAATATTGACCGAGGCAGGCTAACAAGCTTATCTTTGCTAATAATGATCGCTTCTCATTGAACTGTCATGATTAGTCTTGCGCTAATATGTTTCTGTGGCCTGTTTGTGTTCCTGTTTAATTACTGTAAAAATGTCCTCATTGTTATTACTCCCCAAAACGAGGCTCGCGTTTAGCCATTATTCGCTTTTTGCTTTGTCACTTTACCTCTTCATCTTCCCTGTTTCCTCTCTCGCTAATTTCGGACTGTGTGGAATTTGTTTGGATCCCTTGTGAGTGCTGCTGAAAGTGATGAATTATCTCTGCATCCTGCAATACAATACGACAACACAGTGTTTCTCTGTTAAATGTTACATTTCCAATGCGTATTTCCAGCTGACCTGAAAAATGCTTCGAGTTGGCATGCACTTGCAGCGAACGCGCCTACTGTTATGATGTGAGAAGTGTCATTAATATCGCATTCTTCATTTAACTGCAGCCTTCGTCAAAATCCATTTAGAGTTTGTAGGCGACCGGGGATGCTTTCATTTGAGTCCATTAGCCCTTAAGTAATAGGACGCTGGTTAGAATAAATCCTGTCAAATATTTCAACAGCCCTGGATTTTATGTAAACTCTCATAGAAAATGTTGACATATGTGGGACGCTGCATGTTTAAATTAGGAACAGAGGTCCCTGAGCCAGGCCCGGTGGATTTATTTCATGTTTTTTGCTGTAGTTTCATCTGTAAAGGTCAAGACTGTCTTATGACCTCATGTTGAAATTATATAATCAAAAGTGTCAAGCAAAATCAAAGATTTGGGGCTCGATTGAGGCATTCATTGCCTCTATGATTCATGTCTTTGAGATACAAGTCATATCTCTTCTTAATGTATTTCGATAATGCCAATGAAATCATACAGTTCCACTCTAATTTGCAACATAAGTTCTTTTCTGATTACATATTTTTGCATTTGTGCACTGCATTCGCCATACTCAATAATCATTTTAGTCAATGTAAACTCTTTAGATTGCATTTATAATTGAATTTCCAGAGGAGACATGGGGCTACTTTTTTAGTCTTATTGACTCAGAAGTGATTTACAAATTATCTCGTCACAATGCCATTGCTGAAGGGTAAATAATAGGCATATTTGTTGCACATTTAATTAATTAATTCAAAACAGTGTTCAGTAATGGTGGGTTAAACAGATAAAGTGAATGCATGAATCACCACAATGTGCAACATCCAACGTTTTTGGAATAAATTAACTTTTTCTTTGACCGCTGATGTGACTTACTGTGCAGTATGTGAATATAAATAATCTAAACTCATTTTAAACTCAAACTTCATTTGCGGATCCTTGTTTTTTACATAAAGACCGATGCAGTAGAACTATTCTGAACTCCACAAAACTCTTTCCATCGAAAGGACCATGTTTTATACTGTGAAGAATATTTTATTAACCTGAAGGACTTTTTTTCTGTACAGAATGTTTGGTGCAAAAGAAACATGACTTGAACGTTAAGGGTTTTTCACCATGGTTTCTACTAAAACTTGAAAACTTTTTTTTAAATACATTTGGCTTGCTATTTATACCGCAAAATACTTTTTGAGGGCCTAAAAACACAAATCCATCACAATCATTACATTTCGTTCAGTCTATAAGAATGAATATGTTTGAGATCTAAAACAACTTAACAATGGTGGACTTACAGGAATGTATTTGATATTGAGTGGCATCACCAATTACTGCGCTAGCATGCATAATACAGCATAGATTTGGTATATATGGGGATCATTTTAACAAAGCTGTTGTCTGTCATTTCAAAATATGCAAAGTATATGCTTAAGTACATTGCTAACGTATAAATGTACCTCATGAAATTTATCAGCCATCCATATGATCTTATTAGTGCTATTAGTTAATTAACACTTTTGAAATGCATTATGGAAACTTGATCTCCTCCTAGGCAAAACTCTTTTTTAATAGTGTGTTGGATAAGAAAAAAAGTAAAAAGAGAAAAACTGCTGGCAGCTCATTAGATAAAAGTTTAGAATTTACATCATCCACCCAGTATAAGTGTGTTTTTGTGTTTGTGAATGAGAGCGTATGTGTATGTGTGTGGCTGGAAGGGCACTTGCTGCCTAAAACCAACCCAGGCTCATTGCGGATACGTAACCAGGTTTACATTTCTGAGGAAAGTGAAATATTTAACCTTAGGTACATCTGCTCAAAGTTTTTGTTTTACAAATCCACCATAGGTCACTGTGTCCCCTTTTTAATGATTACAAATTCCTCTTAAACATAATCTTCTCGCGTAAATCCAACAGAGGCTGCAATATACCCTTAAACCGACCAGGGGTGCGTTTCCAAAAAAAAATTCTATCCAACTAAGTTCTCAAGTTTTGTCGTTACAAACATATCTTGTTGAATTGGTGTTTCCCAAATCCATCGCTCCAACGAACATTCGCAAAACTGCGTCGCAAACTTGTATGCTTGCAACTACACCTCTTGAGCTGTAGTTAGAAGCATAGTTTCTGGCTGTGTTCTATTCCCAGTTATCCCCCCTATGCCCTACACATTTCAAACGCTCCAAATTTTGAAAGATTTGCTTTCAACGTGTTTTTACAATTCAGTTAAAGCGATGTTCAGATTGACAAAAGCTGTCCATTTGCAGTGCTCTTTGAAAACATTGATGTCATTTTGAAAGCAGCCGTGGCTCATGATGAAAGCTATAGATGACCTATTATTTAAAAGCGGAATTTACGTTATGTCTCCAAGACTTGTGAAAACAAAAATAAATGTGGTAGCATAGGTTAATGCTTTTTTAAATTTTATAGTTGGCTATTTATTAAAAAATTTATCTGTACTGTATGGGCCTAGTGCTTAGAACATTCCTGCAGTGGCTTGAATGTGTCACAGTTGTAAAAGTAGACTTTAAAAAAAAAATACTACTTAATAATAATAATAATAATAACGATAATAACAAATTAGTAATAATAATAATTATTATTATTATTGTTAATATTATTAAGTAGGATTTTTTTCTTTTCTTAATAAATAGCCTACTGTAAATTACAGCCATTAGCCTAACCCGATGTATATGATTTAAATATGAGATTAGAATACGCGTTAGCTACTAAATGGTTTTATGTTTTAGAATAGATAATGTTATGTTCTCAACAATATTTGTAAAGGAAACACAGGCCCTATAAGTGTCGTTTACTTACATTTCAATTAATACGGAAAATGAGTGCATGTTTTTACTAAAATGAAAATTGGATTGTTAAAAAAATGCGTTTAAAACAACAATTTGCGCAAAAAAAAGTATGGGATTTTTCTCTAAAGAAGTTGTTACTTCACCTGTTTAGAGAGTCATTAGGGTTGTTTTACGTTATAACCAATGTGGTTCAAACGATGGATCTGCAACAAAGCGACTACGGTTTTGGGAAACACTCGTCACTACCTCGTTCTTTTCCCAAACAATGCATCATACTATGATAGTTCAGTTTGGGAAACGCACCGCAGGGCAGCTTGCAGTTGACTAAATAAGAAACCGACTGAGCCACCCACCCCTTTCCCCAAACCCAACCGATAGTGTGCTCAAAAACAATCTAGAAAAAGAAAAGCCATACATCTAACTACATAATTAACACATGATGCCACAATGAGCCTGCTTTGCCGAAAAAACAATTGTTGGAATAACTGGCAGATCATTCCGCTGTGGTGATCCCTAATAAATAAGGGACTAAGCCGAAGGAATATGAACGATCCACCCAGACAACATATCATTTCGTACTACTTAAAACTACAGTTAAATCATTGTGTTAAACTTTTCAACATCAAAAATTGTAAGAGCAGAGATCAAGGTCCCAAAATGCAGGTCAAAGGCATAAATCCATCAAGGATTTAAACAAAACAAGAAAAAGGTTTATCAAAGTACTGTATTATAACCTGCCATATTAAGATTTTCCAACCTACAACTCTTATACAGTAGTACAGGGGTTCCCAAACTTTTCAGCCCGCGACCCCCAAAATAACAATGCCAGTGACTTGCGACCCCCAATATCCTCTGAGGTGGTTTTAAATACAGAAACCTTGCATGCAATGACGCAGACACACCAATTAAATTTGTGTCAGTGATTTAAATGTGCCAGAAAGTATAACCTGATGTTATAAAATCAAAATGCATCTGACGCTATTGGTGCCTTTAATATAATGTAATTACCCCAGGGGTCGCAATCCAATAGAACTAGTAACTATAAGCTACTATAGTAACTATATAGTATATAGTAACTATAAACGACTATTTTTATTTTCAGTATAGTTATATATAAAATGTTAATTCTTATGGTTTATTAAAAATAAATAGATTTTTGGAAATCACCAGGCGACCTCCCCTTCATTGCCTCGCGACCCCTCGGGGGTCCCGACCCCCACTTTGAGAACCACTGCAGTAGTACACAATGTGCTTTTTTTTTTTTTTTTTACAATTCAGCTAGCCGCAAACTGGCCTGTATTTTTCCTCAATGGAAATCCAATTTCTCTTAGAAATCACAAAGGTAAAATGGCTTGCAAACAACATTGTGTCCATCTTGTTCATGGGAAGGATGCAACAATGCATTTCAAAATGAGAATCCAAGGACATGATGTGTTCTCCATCTAGACTTACAGCTGCGGTGGATGACATTTTTGCAAGCTTCAAAGTCACCACAGCAGAATAAATGCCAATTATCATCTCTGACAAAGGCTTGCTGCCTTTAGCGTCTAATAAAAGACAAAGCAGTCCATAACATGGCTGACCAGCCTGCCGCTTTAATGCATGCAGAGGGCATGTTGATGTACTGCGACGGTTTTATGCATGTGTGTCCTGTCAGTTCATTACTCGGCAGGTGGAGCGGAGTGGATGGGGAAGGGGCGAATGGGGGAAGTTCATTACAGCGCTGTTAGCTTGAGCTGTAAAGCACGATTGAGGCCACGAGGTCCCCGCGTCTCCCAGCATCCCTTGTGAAATATCACAGAGACGGCTAACAGTTATCAATGTTTCAGGAGATGCTTGGTGCTGTTGAGCCAGAGCTGGAACAGCAGGGGTTTATTTCAGCTTTCAAAAGGGGCACAGAACTCCTGTAATGTAGCGCTTGCGGATCGATACCTAAAGTGAACAATAATGGAGAAGTCATTGTGTTCGTTGTTGATTTTGTTCCCTACAAGCAAAATTGACTCAATGCTAACTACAGCAGACGGCTTCAGCGTCGTCAGCGTAATCAATCTACATTCTGCGGTATTAAAGTGCAGATATTAGTATCGTTAAAAGAAATACAGTCTGCACGACAACCCTAAACAGAAATCAGAATGTGATTTCATGAAAACTGCTGCATTTTATAACTCAAATTCAGTTGTTGACAAGCTGATTCACGAAAAAGACTCTCGTTGAGAATGACTCACTGAATGACTCATTCAACTGATTTGATCAAAAACGTAGATTAATTTGCAAATTAATATATTAAGTGTTTTTCACACATGCAACACAAACTTAAATCCATTTGTTGACTAGCTGTCTAGAAAAAAACACCTGTCAAATTCACAAAAGAAAAGACTCTCGTTCTAAATGACTCACTGAATCATTCATTTAACTTATTTGTTCAAAAACGCTGAGTAATTCACAAACTATCAAATTAAGTATTTTGCACACATCCATCGCAAACTTTAATCGATTTGTTAACAAGCTGTCTAGAAATAAGCACATGTCTAGTCAACAAAAAAGACTCTCATTGTGAATGATTCACTGAATCACTAATTTAACTGATTTGTTCAAAAACGCTGATTAATTCATAAACTAACAAATTATGTATTTTGTAAACATGAATCATAACCTTTAAATTCATTTTTTCACAAGCTGTATAGAAATAAGCACGTCTAGTTCACAAAAAAGACTCATTGTGAATGATTCACTGAGTCAATCATTTAACTGATTTGTTCAAAAATGTAATTCACAAAATAATAAATTATGTATTTTGTATGGTGACGCAGTGGCACAGTAGGTAGTGCTGTCGCTGCACAGCAAGCAGGTCGCTGGGTCACTGATTCAAGCCTCGGCTGGGTCAGTTCAGTTGGCGTTTCTGTGTGGAGTTTGCATGTTCACTCCGGTTTCCCCCACAGTCCAAAGACATGTGGTAAAGGTGAATTGGGTAGCCTTAATTGTCAATTGTGTAAAAATGTGCTGGATGTTGTTTTAACATTTATGTAACACTTATGTAACATCTACCTTCTTTAGCATGTCCAGAGGTCCAACGTTTTGTGCGATGGTTAGCATCTTCCTCTGCCTTTTGGATGCTATCGTGGGTGCCTTTGTCAGTGCAGAATGCTTCGTTGCCATTATGGGGTTTGTTGGGGGGAAAACCTGCAAACATTCGGTAGAACATTTCAGAGTCATGCTGCTAGCAATTAAAGATTTAAGTAAATTCGTCAAGCTGAACGCCATACCTGTCAACCCTCCCATCTTTCCTGGGATTCTTCCGTATTTACGGTTCTATCCCGCTATCATCTCATGAAGGTATTTTCCCGTATTTCTCCCGCATTTTCAGTGTTTACCTGAAGGGTGGCAATAAACATTAAAGGCTCTATTATTACGATCCAGGCGCAAAGTCCAAAGCACAAGGTGCAAAAGCATTAAGGGCGTGTCAGAATCCACTTTTGCTATTTTAAGGATAGAAAAATCGGCTTTGCGCCATGGCGCATGGTCTAACAGGGTTGAGCTTATTCTCTTAATGAGTAATAGGTGTGTTTTGAAAATAAACCAATCACAGTCTCATCTTCCATTCCCTTTAAGAGTCAGTTGCATTGTGCCATAGAGCATTTGCTATTTACATGGCGAACTTTAAACACTTCACTAGAGAGAAAACAGAAAACAGAGCATCTGCAGGCGAGAATGAGCGAATGAGCCTCCTCATTCTTTACTTTCACTTTCACTCTTGTGTATAGGGAAACATGTTGTTCGCACAGACATCCATTAGCCTATACATAATTAATTTAGTTTATTAAGCGCAAAGATTTGTTTCAAAACTATTTCTTAATTCAGTTCAAATTTCCAGCAAACATTAAATGAACAATAATAATGAAGTGTGTTAAAAAAACTGAGTTATTTCCAAATACACATGCTGTGCCCCATATGGTCTAAAACCTGACAGGTGGGCAATTCTAAGCTTGATTTTAATAAAAAAATATAAATATGCATATAATAAATAATACTGCTAATAATAATAACATTATACAAAAGCAAATTGTTATGAATAAACTGAAACCCCCCCCCACCCCCCCCCCACCCCAAGATGAAGAAGGCATGAAGGCAGTGGCTTTTATATTTATGTAGGCTAGAAAATAATCATTTCTGTAATATTTTAATCCTTTAAATATTTTTCATTTGTAAGGATATTTGCATATTGTTGTACATCCTGTGTGTATTAAGCAATGTTTAAGCGAGAGGCACAGACCTCCTCTAGTCTATTGAACAGTGTATTTTTGTTCCTCAAAATAGTAATGCGCCAGCAATGCGCCTTAACACACCTCCATTTTTAGACCAGAACGCCTATAGGTGCACAAATTAGCACAAATGCATTTGCAATTTAAACAGCGTGGTGCAAAACGTCAAAATGACTCTTACGCCAAGCTGAAACTAGCAAACAACAATTGCATCACGTCTTGCGCTGGGTGTATGATAGGGCCCTAAAGAGCCGATCCTCCTCCCTAAAACACAAGCCATACCGCAGAACCACCAGGGGCCACCCCTTGCTCTTAAATATGAGTCTGTTCTGTGCTTTCATATTATTTAGGCATGAAAACACTTTGAAATAAATATAAAAATGGCGAGATTCCCTTTCCTTTTCATTACAGGTACCGTCGCCCCTCCTATGCAATCCTCAAAACAGTCATGTAGCGATGCGTGACTGTCAAACGCGCTCTATAGTGAAAATAGGCGCTGTCTCCCAAATAGATTCTGTACACTTGATTTGAAGCGGAGCGAAAGTCTGGGTTTTAGGTGCAAGTTTGAACAGACATATACACATAATTAATAATAATAACATCTAAAGATGTCGATCTTGGTGGGGTTTTTTTCATAGGGAAAATATCCCTTATTTTCACATCCCAATGTTGACAGGTATGCTAAACGCATTCACAAAGCTGGTTAAATTGCACCAAAAAAATCTGCGAAACCCCGAAAGGCGAACTGAGTTATGGCGTGGGACCACTGTATATTAGGTATAGAAGTATTAAGCATTGTGTTTTGTTGTTCGATTTGTGCCCTACAGACCAAACTGACTCATGCTAACATGCTAACTGGCAGGTTTGACATTGATCGATCAATCCACATCTACATTAATAGAGTATATTAATAAGCAGTCATTTAGTTTCCAGTCATGAAAGACTGTTAGCATGACAGCCATAAACAGAAATCCGAACATGGGATTTCATGAAAACAGCCGCATTACAAACTCAAATCCATTTGTTGACAAGCTGTCTAGAAAAAGAAAAAAGCCTCTGTCTGATTTAGTCTGAAGTTGTCTGGATGGGTTTCTGAATGCCCTTTATCTGGAAGATGAAATAAAAATGCATGGCGGAGTACAAGATGGAGGTGCTTGAATGAAAGGGCAATAAAAATCAAGATGATGATGGCCGTTCCCTTGGGATCCGCCATTGCTGTATTTATCGTCATTCTCATTCCTGTAACAGCCCACCGGGGCCTTTGAATACTAATGATCGGGTAGACCGGACCAGACGGATGTGTCCAAGGCTAGATTCTTGTCTGAAAAAGTCTGCATATTTAGTATTATCTGCCAGCCGAGCTGCTGGCTTTGAAAAAATATATATATTATCCATGCTTTAGATAATAGCTGATTAAAAAAGAGGATATAAATAGAAGCTTCAAAATGTGCCTGCAGCTTATTTAAAGGCATAGTACTAATGAAAATATGGCTTCTTTTTGAATCATGCTTTAGTTTATTTTGGAAAAATGAGGATAATTGTCATAGTTATAAAAAAAAGTATTTATGTTAGGTAAATTATTGATTCATCTATGTTTAGCTGATTCATTCAGGAACAAATTGACTTGACTCTCGCGTGTGATTAACTGAATCATTCACTTAACTGTTTCATTAAAAAAAGTTGATTCATTCACAACTAAAACAACTAACCATCATTTCACACCCGCTTCGAATGTTATCACTCGATTGAATAGGCCTTATCAGTGGTTATCAGCTGATAGATATGGGCCAGTAGGGGCCTTCTATACATCTACAGGTATACAAATCTATATATAATATTTATAAAAATATGGCTTCTTTTTGAATCGTGCTTCTGTTTACTTTGGAAAAAATTAGGATAAACATCATAGTTATTAAAAAGTATTTATGTTAAGTAAATTATTGATTCATCTATGTTTAGCTGATTCATTCAGGAACAAATTGACTTGACTCTCGCGTGTGATTCACTTAACCATCACTTAATTGTTTTGTTCAAAAACGTTGATTCATTCACAAATAAAACAACTAACCTTGATTATGCACCCGCTTCGAATGTTATCACTCGATTAAATAGGCGTTATCATTGGTTATCTGCTGATAGATATGGGCCAGTAGGGGCCTTCAATACATGCTTTTGTTTACTTTGGATAAATGAGGATAAATGTCATAGTTATAAAAAAAGTATTTATGTTTAGTAAATTATTGATTCATCTATATTTAGCTGATTCATTCAGGAAGAAATTAACTTGACTCTCACGTGTGATTAACTGAATTATTCACTTTATTGTTTCTTTCAAAAATGTTGATTCATTCACAACTAAAACAACTAACCTTGATTTTGCACCGGCTTAGAATGTTATTACTCAATTGAATAGGCGTTATCAGTGGTTATCAGCTGATAGATATGGGCCAGTAGGGGCCTTCTATACATCTACAGGTATACAAATCTATATATAATATTTATAAAAATATGGCTTCTTTTTGAATCATGCTTTTGTTTACTTTGGAAAAATGAGGATAAATGTCATAGTTATAAAATAATGTATTTATGTAAAGTAAATTATTGATTCATCTATGTTTAGCTCATTCATTCAGGAACAAAATGACTTGACTCTCGCGTCTGATTCACTGAATCATTTACTTAATTGTTTCTTTCAAAAATGTTGATTCATTCACAACTAAAACAACTAACCTTGATTTTGCACCCGCTTCGAATGTTATCACTCGATTGAATAAGCATTATCATTGGTTATCTGCTGATAGATATGGGCCAGTAGGGACCTTCTATACATCTACAGTTAAATACATCGATATATAATTTAAGATTTTTATCAAAATTTTATGCACAGTTTTTTTTTAAAGTGTATAAAAATATTGTGAGTCTGGAATGACATGAGAATGGCAGCGCGTTCACTTGTAGCTCTTTAAACACTTCTTCTCGTCTGAATGAAGGATTGAAAAGTAGTTTCATTACAGCATCCCAGAGGAATTCAGACATTGTCAGATCACCAGAACCACACTCAGTAATGGATGACATGTGCGCGGCTGCTTATTTTCCTGACATCACGTTGACAGAGGACATTATTCATTCATTCTCTATCATTTCCGTCATGTCGTTGCAGCATAAACAGCGATTATCCGCCGAAGATCAAAGATCTTTCCTATGGCTGCATGAAAACCTTGATTAAACCTCGCTTGTGTATTTCCAAGTACTGACGCGTCCCCTCAAAACCCCTTCAGGGTGACTGAATGAACACACTGCTGTAAATGCCTCTCTCAGGTTTCATATTTAATAAACTGTATGTCAGATTATTTCAGAGACAAACTGTTATAATAAATATGCTAATTATTCTATATTGCGTAACTTTAATGCTTGATCAATGTTTCTCAAAGGGTTTTGCTTCAGGATCAACATTTTACTTTGCACATCAAGTGGTAAAACCAAGTAAAATTGAATTCTGACTGTTTCATGCTCATGGCAGCTAATATTTTATTTATTTTATTTTTAATATTAATTTATTTGATTTCTTACAACCTACCTGGTTTACACTCATTATAAGCGATATCCTAGATTTAAAGGGATAGTTCATAAAAATTAATTAGTTAATTAATTAATCAAAATTAAAAATGTACTCATCATTCACTCTCCCTCTTGTGATTTCAAACCTGAATGAGTTTGTTTATTCTGTTATAAACAAAGTGAGAAGATATTTGGAAGAATGTTGATGGTTCTTCCATATTGGAAAAAAAAAATATATTAAAGCGGCAACATTTTACAAAATATCTTCTTTTTTGTTTAATAGAAATACAATCAAACAGATTTGAAACTGTGCATTTAAAGTAGGTTTTCATTTAACTTTTTTAAAGTTTTATTTAGGATTTTTACATATAAAGATGACCTTTTATGAGCCTTTATAACATGAATCTGTGTCAAAATACTTTAACCATTCATTGGATTTATTAATAATCTTGTTTATTTTGCATGTGCACATGTATCCCGTATATTCATGCTTTCAGCAAGCAAATCAGACTCATGTTCGTGTTTGATTGAGCGGCAGTAAATCATGGCATGAATGCTGATGTGTTAAATGTTGGCCTTTGTCATTTCATTTCCAGCCTCGTGTAATAGTTCAACAAGCTGACGTGTTTGATATGTGAGGACAGGTTGTCATTTGCATGTCTTCTCTTCTGGTTATGTGACAGAGTCTGTAGGAAGTGTCAGCATAAAATGGACATACAGTACGGCCCACAAAAAGAGTATTTAATTTATTTATTTACTTATATTTAATATAAACTTTCTGTTTGTGTCGGACAAATTAAAATAAATGAGATTTGATTGGAATAAATGAGAAATTACTGAATAGATTTTGGTCATTCATTTCGCATTTAACTACTGTAGTTTAGTAGTATTGCATTGGTGAAGTGTGTTCGGTTCATTTCCACAAGACAATAGTAAAATATCAAAATGTTATATTTTGCAATACGCATTTTATGGTAATTACTGAATTTATGAACAGTAAAAAATGTATTAGTTATTTATAATTACAAAAAAAAATAATTCATTTTATAATTCACAAGCAAAGGGTCTACACACTTTTTTAAGTGTAGAATAACTAATTGCTTTAAAAGCAACGGGTTTACTCACCTTTTAAAGTAAAATCAACTACAGTAACTGCTTTAAAAGCAATGTCCTTACTTGCTTTTTTCAAGTAAAGAGTAACTAATCGCTTTAAAAGCAATGCTCTTCCTCACTTTTTTTGAGTAAAGTCAACTAATCCGGTGTTTCTCCACCACGTTCCTGGAGGACCACCAGCACCGCATGTTTTGGATGTTTCCGTTGTCACATCCAATACAGGTCTTTCAGTCTCTGCTAATCATCTGACGATCTGAATCAGGTGTATTTGGTTAAGGACACTTGGAAAATGTGCAGTGCTGGTGATCCTTCAGGAGTGTGGTTGAGAAACACTGCACTAATCGCTTTAAAAGAAATGTCTTTGCTCACTTTTTTAAAGTACAGTTAACTAATCACTTTAAAAGCGATGGGTTTACTCACTTTTTTAAGTATTTTAAGTATCGAATAACTAATCGCTTTAAAAGCATTGGGTTTCCTCTTTTTTTAAGTAAAGTCAACTAATCGCTGTAAAAAAAACAGGTTTACTCACTTTTTTACATAAAGAGTTACTAATCCCTTTTAAAGCAATGGGTTTACTAATTTTTTTAAGTAAAGAGTAACTAATTGCTTCTAAAACAATGGGTTTACTCACTTATTTAAGTATAGAATAACTAAATGCTTTAAAAGCAATAGGCTTACTCACTGTTTACGTAAAGAGTAACTACTCCCTTTTTGTTTTACTCACATTTTTATGTAAACGAATTAATTTTAAAGCAATGGGTTTACTCACATTTTAAAGTAAAGAGTAACTAGCTTTATAAACAATGGGTTTACTTAACTTTTAAACTAATCACTTTAAAAGCAACAGGATTAATAACTTTTTAATGCAAATTCAACTAATCACTTTTAAAGCAATGGGCTTACTCACTTTTTAAAGTAAAGAGTAACTAGCTTTATAAACAATGGGTTTACTTAACTTTTAAAGTAAACTAATCACTTTAAAAGCAACAGGATTAATAACTTTTTTAATGCAAATTCAACTAATCACTTTTAAAGCAATGGGTTTACTCAATTTTTATGTAAACTAATCACTTTTAAAGCAATGAGTTTACTTAATTTTTTAAGTAAAGAGTAACCAATCACTTTTAAAGCACTGAGTTTACTAAACTTTTAAGTAAAGGGTAACTATTCGCTTTTAAAGGAATAGGTTTACTCACTTTTTAAAGTAAAGAGTAACTAGCTTTATAAACAATGGGTTTACTCACTTTTTAAAGTAAACTAATCACTTTAAAAGCAACAGGTTTACTCACTTTTTAAAGTAGAGTCAATTAATTGATTTAAAAGCGATACATTTGAAGTACAGAGTACTATACTGCTTTAAGATTAATGGGTTTACTCACTTTTTTAAGTAACTTTAGACTGTCAAGTCAATGTATGATCAATATGTGATGAAAACAAGTTTTTATGATAATTATAGCATTAAACTATAAGTGATCTTTTCAACTTTTTGTTAAATACAAGCGGTTTTAAGTCAATGTAATGTAATTTAAGCTGAAATTACTCAAAATGACAAAAGTCAGTTTGATTTAACTTAAAATCATTTTTTAGCTAACAGTATAAATCGCATAAAGATACAAACTTACAATTATGAGGAAAATAAACTGCATGATGTTCACATTCATTGTAACATTTAGTGATGAAATTAAAACCCACAATTGTGAAGAGAAAAAAAGTCAGAATTATAATATATATTATACATTTAAAAAAAAAAATACATATTGTTTTTTAATGACAAAGACAAGCTTTAATAGAGAGCTCTCTACATGCATATTCATATTTTTTTGGAAGTAAGACACCAGGATGTAAAGGCTTTTTTATGCATGATGGACTTGAGGAAATGTTTACTGAATGACTATAATGGGACACTGTGATTATATAATCTGAAATGCGGCTTCTCGTTCTCAATGAAAGAGCTTTTTGCTTCTTATTTCTCTATATCCCACTAATCCTGAAGCAGGACTCAATCTCCATCAGCAGAAAAAGAGAGAATATCCTCAAAACCTTTGGACACAACTGGAAAACGAAGAGTCTGCGTGGCGATTCAGAGCGAGCAGATTATAATCTGAGCCATGAAACACATGGAGCGGCAGCGGGCAGATGGGAATGAAGTGGAGAGCCGAATTGAAGAGGAATATTAAGGTCATGAGAAAAACCCGAATGGGAAGCTTTGATTGTGGGCAAAACCAGCCGCTTTTTCCGACTACCACATGCTGGCCTGGCAATGTGTTAAAATGCCGGCAGGATAAAACAGGCCACCGCAAACATTTCCCCCCTTTGCTTTATGAAATATTTAAAAGCCACTCAGAGCAGGATACATTCACATGCCTTTTTTTCCAGGAATAAAAAAAGACAAAAAAAAACTGCTGATTTTCAAGCACTTTATATATAGCATGTGCAAATTCTGCAAAGCCAGTGATATGAGTTTACATATTTTGTGTATATTATTTATTTTTTGACTTTAAGCCCTTAGGCAAGATGCTAAAAATTTGTTCTATGCCCTACAGTGAATGCTGTTTGAGAAAACTCAATAATAAGACGTGTTCGATTTGCAGTGCTTCAATATTGAAAGTGAATTCAGTAATGCTCTTCAATGTTACTGTATCACATTACGCCATTATTCATTCAGTACATAAATTGGTATGCACCATTTTTAATACATATATATTTAAATATTTTGATAACACTTTATTTTAGGACACAATTCATTGTATTAACTAGCACTATTAGCTTAATAAACTACTATTTAACTGTTTATTAATAGGTAATAAGGTAGAAGTTGGGTTTAGGTTTTGGACAGGATTAGGAATGCAACATCTAATGGACAGTTAATATCTTAATAATAGGTAGTTAATAAGCTAATAGTTAATAGCATAAATTGTGTCCTAAACTAAAGTGTTACCAATATTTATTTGAGGTAAATTATTTTTATATTATGGGTAATACTTTACAATTACGCTGTATTAGTTAATGCAACATGAACAAACAGTGAACAGTACATTTATTAGAGTATTTGTTCATGCTGGTTATCTCTAGCTATTGCAAATAACGTCATTCATTATTAGTTTACGTTAACCAGCGATGCATTAACTAATGTCAGCAAGGACAAATTGGGAATTTAATAATGCATTAGTAAATGTTAAACTATTTATAAATAAATGCTGTGCATGATTTGTTCATTATTAGCTCATGTTAGTAAAAACATGAACTAATGAAACCTTGTTGTAAAATATGACAACATTATGGTATTAATTACAGTGCATGGTTTCTTGTAAAATTCTTAGTCACACTTTATTTTGATGGTCCATTTGTTGAATGTAAGTTACATTGCATCTACATGCCAGCTAATTCTCACTGGATTATAAGTAGACTGTTAGGTTGGGGTTATATAGTGTAAGTTTCTTATAATCAGTTAAATGTCTGTTGAAGGAGCAGTATCAGCAGATATTAAGCAGACAGTCTTCTAATACTCAAATGGACCATCAAAATAAAGTGTTACCAAATTCTTTTTATATGCATCTTAATCTTCTGACATCATTTGCTTCAATAACATATTTTAACAGAGCGAAAATCATCTGAGGCACAAACAATTTATTATATAAGAAAAGGTCCCACAGTGGCTTAACCTATCCAGCAAATTCCACTTTTCTTTTGGATATTTTGCACCAGGTTATGAGAAAGCGATGATTTTGTTCTCTTTGATTAATTTGGATTGAAACAGCGCAAATATTTAATGCAATTTTACAGTTTCCATCCTAGGATGGAAAAATTGCTTATGTCTGCAAATCAAGATCCTCAGTTCACACACACGGTAAAACCCAACAGTCAACTTTATCAAATAAATGAGTGTAGTCAACTTAAAATTGACTGAAGGGTAATTCTACTCAATTTAAAAGAGTTTTGAACTCAGTGTTGAAGGTAATGAGTTAATTAAATGCCTCACTACTTCAACTTAAATGGAGTAAGTTCACAGTACTCATATAGATTCGATTTTTAACTCAAATGGTTTGTAGCAATCGTTTTCCTCAAATGTCTAGAGTTGCCTTAACTAATTGGGTTTAGCAGTACTCCATTGGTTTGAGTTCTCTTCATTTATTGAGTTTCACTGTGCTCAAATTGCTTTGTGTACTCAAAGGAATTAAGTTTACAGAACTTATTAGGATTAGTTTTTGAACTTAAATGGTTTGTTGCAATTGGTTTGCCTCAAAAGGTTTGAGTTACCTTAATATAATTGTTGCTGCTCGTTCAAACAACTTATTTAAAACAAGCCGAAACATCACAATTCTTTATTTATTTATTTTTTTTTTTTTTTTCGGGTTGGGGGCAACTTAAATGTTCTATGTTCAATTCACTTAAATTTGTAAAATCAATTAAGTTAACTTAATCGCTTTGTGCTGGGACAACATGAAAGAATTGTGTATACCAATTTTCACTGCCATTAACACTGATGCTGCAAAACGCTTGTGGTTTCTCTGTTTTTATATGTGTGTCAATGGTTTCCAAGGCAGCCTAAACAACACAGCATTATAGAGTTGTTTAAGTGCCTCTCATGTTACTGTAAGCTGACAGCATCAGGGACGAAGTAAACGTATCATTACCCTCTCTTTGTTTAGCAGGGGAAATATCCACTGTCCCTGATGTGCTAAGGAAAGTCTCAGGTGTACTGCACACAGTTTGTTCAATACTAATGGTCTAACCTCCTGTAGAAGCTTGCAATTACTAGCTCAGACTGTAAGAATTTGACAAGTTTCTGTGTGGAAGTTTAAATTGATGTTCATATTAAGGGATGTAATTGTAAATCAAATGCATAAATGGCAACACAGGCTCATTGTGAGAATTTCTGGAGAGCACGAATTATGTAACTAGAGGTACGTATGGCTGCATTTCATATTTAAAACTAATGGGGCTGTATGATGCTGCCAACTTCTGTTTATTTTTGCACTACCAGCTGAGCGCTTACCTCCGTGTAGATGACTTTTCTGCTGTTACCAGTTTACCAGCATACATTGGCAGACTTGAGAGGCAGAGAGAAGTTGACCGCGATGACAGAGTTCGAGTTCGGCGAAGAATGGTTCCAGAAAGCATGTAAAACTAAAGGCAAAAAATAAAATATACAAGTAAATAACAGGGTGATGGTGCGTTCACACCAGACATGGAAGAAGCGTCAAGTGTGAGTGATTTACATGTCAATGCAAAGACGCAAATAGACATCGTGCAGTGCGATTTGCAAGAAGTTACCGCAATTGAAGCACGTGTATCGCACGAGTTGGAAAATCTGAACTTCAGCATTAACCAATCATGAACTTGCTCGTGTTATTATGATGTAGCGCCTGTTGTTGATGTCCCGGGGGAAAATCCTGATCAAACTGGTTCATCAAACTGGGCTCAGCTCAGTCAGAAGCACCGTTGAAAGCTTCCATTATCCAGGTATAGTTTCTGGAATTGATGAACTCACAGAGCTAGGTGCATCTAGTGTGTAAATCTAGTGGACTCAGACAAAGCTCCAAACCAATTGTTGCTGTTTCATAAAGCACATTAACACAGCTATTCTCTTAATAAAATCCATGCTGGCCATTTAGCAACAAAGCTACAGTCACTGGGCAGAAAGAAGCCCTGCCCATGACGTGAATTCTTGTCTATTGTGAAGTTAAATTCACTCAAAATGTTCACGCGTCTATTTATGCACAAATATCAAAAATTTTCTGCGCATGCCGTGTCTGCTGTGAACACAGCATGAGAATGTCGTAAGATTTAAAAATGTGGTAAAAATCAGGCAGCCACGAGGGCTTTTTTTTCTGGATTGCTTTTGGAAACACTGTCGGTTGAGTTTGGGGAAGGGGGTTAATGGGTCAATTGGTGCTTTTAAAAATCAGTCAGTTGGTCAGTCAACTAGTCAGTCAGTCGACAGCGGTGGTGGATTTACATGAGAACAGCAGGCATGAATGGCACTCGCGAGAGAAATTTGAGATTTGTAAAAGCCTACACAGCAGCCTCTGGTGGAGTCGCGAAATAAAAACGGCAAAAAAGCATACCTCCTAGGACGTAGTTCGTGCTTTCTGGAAATGTATACAGGGGTACATATCAATAATGAGCCTAGGTTGATAAATGGGTAGAAGTCCAGACATAAATTTTTATAGTTTGCATAATAATACAAATTCTGTCATTATTTACTCATTCTCCACTTGTTCCAAACATAAGTAAGTTGCAAAAGCGTAAGTTTCTTTATGATGTAAGAAGATAATGGTGAATAATTATGTTTTTATTTGGGGTTGAACTGTTGTTTGAATGACGATAAGAGCAACAAATGGTCGTATTGAAAAGAAATGAGAAATGACACTTAACAGCTACAATGGTATCTTTGGCTTTTGGTCCTTTGCGTCTCACAAACAGAATCGAATTGAATGTAAAAAAAAACAAATGTCTTTAAAGTTTAAAAAAGCGCTATTAATTATAAATTTACCAAGAATTATTAACAAAGGAACAATAGATTTTGAATTATTAGCCTGAAATTATTCAGGAAATTTGAAATACATAAAAGTTTCCGCCGTCATTCAGTGTCATTCATTCATTTTCTTTTTGGCTTAGTCCCTTTATTAATTAGGGTTCGCCACAGCGGAATGAACCGTCAACTTATTCAGCATATGTTTTACGCAGCGGATGCCCTTCCAGCTGCAACCCAACACTGGGAAACACCCATGCAGTCACACACATACACTACAGCAAATTTAGTTTATTCAATTCACCGCATGTCTTAAGACTGTGGGGGAAACTGAAGCACCCAACAATGACCTTCTTGCTATGAGGTGATCGTGCTAACCACTGAGCCACCATTGTGCCCCTTATTCATTTTTTTTAAAAGTAAAGAAAAAACCTTTTCTAATTTGTATTTTTAAAGTGTGTAAAAGAATATCATGCTAAACTGTAATACATTTATCAACACAAGAAATGAATAACAGATAATGAACAATGCCAGAATTTACATTTTTGGGTGAATTATTCCTTTAAGCTGCCATTTCATCCATGCATTGGCATCTGTGTGATTCACATGCAAAGTAAAAATCTCGGATACAAAATATAGGATATAGGGAATGCACTGGCATGCAGCTGCACACCCATCTGCTCATATGTTTCCTGATTACAGACCCAGTTAGCATCAGCTAAACCTGAAAAAAGAATGAGCATAGTTCACTATGGCTTCTGTACTTAAATAAGCAGAGTCTCCAGCAAGCGAAGGCGGTTTGCTTAATCAGTGTCGACACAAAGCAAGGGAGGGAGCAAGAAGAGGAAAAACAACCCTTCCACACGTCTTCAAGCTGCAAATCTTGCACAGCATGCAAATAGGAAAAAGGCAATGCAAGAAGGTGTTGTGCACGCGCGCACTCGTGGCCTTCAGCATTGTCACGCCGCCATGGCTCATCATGGCCAAAGAGTCCTGTTGGAGCGAGAGGCTTAAAGATACCGCTGTGAGACTTGGCCGGCGATTCCAGCTCGCTTTAACAGAGCCATCACTTAAACCAAACGAGCCCTTCAGATCACTGAGGTCAAGTGTACTCTATGCGCCAATTAGATCACAAATGGGACTTTGTCCAATTAACGGCAGCAAGGACTGGGCAATTCATTTGTACTGTTGAATGCAGTGTTACATATGTGTGAAATAAACACTTGGAGGAATATCAGGCGTGATCTGTTTGTTGACAGATGTTGAGGTATGTTTCATGTCACCTGAAATGACAGTCTGTATTGTGCCGACGCCAGGAAAATCAATGCTATAGAGGAGATATTCGTCAAAGTAAGACGTTGACTGATTTACTAACAGTTTGCGTTGGTGTCAAATGCATTGTTAGGGAGTGAAAATAGCACCACTGGTAAATCAGTTTCTGGAGGTTGATGTTTGTAATAGCGTAGAACGCAGCCACATATTTGGCTTGCAGAATTACACCTACTCTGCATAATAAAAGCAAGAAGGCAAACAAAAATGTCTTGTTTTAAGAAGTAATATATCAAAATTAGGTGAGTTTTTCCTTAAAGGGCTGGTCCACTATGATATCATATTTTAAACTTTAGCTGATGTGTAAGTTAGCTGTGTGAACCTAAACAACATCTCTATATGTAATACACTCAAAGTTCAATGCAGAGCGAGTTATTGGCTTTTACAAAATTAGCTTAGCAAAGCCTACAGCGAACAAATTTGGTGACTACAAAAAAAAAAAAAAAAAACGTCCAGGTAAATTAGATCATAAATGCTTCAGGTTACAAGCATTCACTATACTCACACACTCTTCAAAGCAACGGGACATGGCCAGAAGCACGATAATGTTATAGTAGAGAAAGCCAAAATGCCGTCCAAACACTGCTATTTCCATAGAGTTTCTTATGTTTCTCTATTTGGGCTTCCAAAGGACACAAAAAGAGAAATGCTTACAGTTTAATTTTAATTGTGTTCTAGAGAATTATAAAAATATATATAGCTAGCATTTTACAACGAAGAGCTTCCAGATTCCAGAGCTTCTCAGTTCAGTGCTGGATTCGGTTGTGTCTGAAGTTATGGCTGACGCGATCATCATAGCAGCATCAGCCAATGAAATTAGTCCGCAATCGGCTACTGTCTGAGCTGGTGTATTTGCAGACAGCAATCTGATTGGCTGATGCTTCCATTGTCACTTGAAAAGTTGAGAAAGTCCCACCTTCTGCAACGAGGAACGCCACTGAAGTGGCACCGACGGATCCACAATGCAATTTGGAAATGCCTGATTCCACCCATTAAAAGTGAATAGGAAGCGTTAAAGCTGACGCCCCGTGTGAATGGAGCGTTAAAAATACACTGTGGACTGCCCCTTTAAAACCAGCAATATCTTGTTAAAAACTAAAATTATTACTTTGCTTAAATTTTGCTTGTCTAGAAAATGAGACTAGACTAGAAACAAGATTAAAAAAATTTGCAGTGTAAACAAACTGAAGATTCATTTATTTTGGGGATTTGGTTAATTGAGAGATATTCATAGATTTACTGATTGAAATACTTTTTAGTAGTGCATAAACGTTTATGCAAATATTGTTTGTTAATTTGATTACTGTCTAAACATACAGCTGGACACAAAAATATTCTTGTGCCTTCTTGTGAAATTGTAATTCTTTTTCAAATATTTCTCAAGCTATTTTTTGATTATTATTTTATTAAGCTTGGCCAGAATAAAATAGATTAAAAAACTGCTAAGGTCAATATTTTTAGCACTCTTAAGACTTTGCAATTGGCCACAGAACAATCCACTGTTGTCCAATGACTAGCCTAATAAACATAATTTACCTAGTTAATCTCAATTACTAATTAATCCTTTAAATTTCAGTTTAGTATCTTACAAAACATTGAATCATTCACTCAAGCAATTCATTCAAAAACACTGATTTTACTGGTTTAACACCACTGTCTAGTGTCACTTATGTTCATTCATAAAAGCAACTGCTTATTCACATTACACATTTACTTACTGTAGATTACATTCTGTTTATTATATATATTCATGTATTTTGACCTTTAATCGTGTTTTCTTTGGTAGATGGTCAGACAAGATGGTGTAAATGTGAGCAACATGGCTAAATGGATGCTTTTCAATACTCTAATTGCTGCTTCCTGGTTTCCTTGCTCCTCCGTCCTCAAGCCAGTGACCCAGAAATGAATCGAAGTCACGAAGGACAGTTCTTTAAATGCACTACGAGGAAGTGAGAATCTAGGAAAGAGGAAGGTTATAGTCGAGAAAACACTAAAGTATTTACCTTTTGGGATTTGAAACTCCACATATTGCAATAATGATCTTGATTTCATTAGGATATTTTGATTAATCAAGCTTTAACAACATCTAGGTCCCATAAGAATACAGTAAGGTAGCACAGCTGTGCAGAAATGTTTATTTTGAAGATGCTCGAGTGAGTAAAATACACTAGTTTACTTCATAACTAGAAAGCATAATTTCTAGGCTATAACTCTTAAAGGGATAGTACACAAAAAATTAAAGATTCTGTCATTGTTTACTCACCTTTAACCGCCAACCCGATTTTACCAAGTAGGACATGTTCCTGGATCAACATCTATGTTGATCCTGGAAGAACAATCCAATCAGAATTAAGGTTTACAGTTTATGTTAAGTTTAGGTTTATGCACTTCTACATGATTGTTATCCAACTATCATTCCCCTTTGATTTTGGGAATAATTTACAGTTATGGTTGGGTTTAGGGTTAGGGAACAGGTATTGATTACATGTACAAACAAAAAGGATCGTCCAGGATCGACACACAGTAGATGTTAATCCAGGATGGCAAAATCCTGACATGCCACCCTTAACCGTCCTGCTTACGGGCCAAATGTGACCCATTTTAACAGCTGGAAATAAATCCCAATAATACTGACCTTAAAATAATTGTAAAAATTAAAAACTGTTTTTATTCTAGCTGAAATAAAACAAATAAGACTTTCTCCAAAAGCAAAAATATTATGGGAAATACTGTGAAAACACTGTTTTGCACTGTTAAACATCATTTAGAAAATATTTGAAAAAATAAAATAAAATTCAAGGGCTAATAATTTTGACTTCAACTGTATAACAAGCACTACTATATTTAAAAAGAGGGGGTCCAGTTTGAGCACCACAGGATTTCATCTCGCAGACGATGTTGTTCTGTTGGCTTCATTGAACATGGACCTCTAGTATGCACTGGGGCGGTTTGCTGCCGAGTGTGATGCGGCTGGGATGAGAATCAGCACCTCCAAGTCCGAGGCCATGGTGCTCCACCGGAAAAAGGTGGTTTGCCATCTCCACGTTGGAGGAGAGTCCTTACCCCAGGAGGAGGAGCTCAAGTATCTTGAGGTTTTGTTCATGAGTGAGGGAAGGATGGAACGTGAGATTGACAGGCGGATTGGTGCAGAATGCTGTCGATGTACCGGTCCATTGTCATAAGGCCGAAAGGCAAAGCTCTCGATATACTGGTCAATCTACATCCTACTCTCACCTATAGTCATGAGCTTTGGGTCATGACCAAAAGGACAAGATCTCAAGCGGCCGAATATAGTTTCCTTTGCAGGGTGGCAGAGATAGGATGAAATTTAGGGTGACCCTTAAAGATAGGGTGACCCTTAAAGGTAGGGTGAGGAGCTCTGTAACTCTGGAGGAGCTCAGAGTTGAGTTGCTGCTCCTTCACATCAAGAGAAGTCAGCTAAGGTGGCTTGGGCAGCTATTTCGGATGCATCCTGGACGCCTACCTAGGGAGGTGTTCCAGGCATGTCCCACCGGGAGGAGGCATTGGGAAAGACCCAGGACATGCTGGAGGGACTATGTCTCTCGGCTGGCCTGGTAAGGCCTTGGGATCCCCCCGGAGGGCCTGGAGGAAGTGTCTGGAGAGAGGGAAGTCTGAGGTTCTCTTCTAAAACTGCTATCCCCGAGACACAGACCCAGAAAAGTGGTTGAAAATGAATGAATGAATGAATGAATGAATGAATGAATGAATGAATGAATGAATGAACGAACAAATATAGTAGTGCCTGAATATTTATGCCCAACTGAAAATACTTCAGTAAAATTCCTTTAGTAAATTCATAAATAAAGGGTGCACCGATTCTCAAAGAACCAAACCCCAAAATAAATGAATCTTATGTTTGCTTACACACAACACAAATTGGCTTCATTGCTACTTGAAACACAAACTGCAGTTTGGAAATTATCCTCTCCCAACACTGGTGTAATGAAACAAAATACCCTGTCTAGCCATCCACTCTTGGTATTTCTCCAGCAATCAAAAGTCTGTGTGACATTTCAGAAAGTCAGCCTAAAGAGGGAGATGATGATTCCCGTCTGCTGAAAGAGCTTCCCCATCATTAGCTTGGACTCGTGTGTTTATGGAATAGGTAGAGGGAAATGTCAGGTTAGGTTACGTCTCCGCTACATCATATCCAGCTGTCAGCGAGAGAATGTGAAAGCCGAGCAGACTCAGAGGAAGAAGTGTTAGAAGAAGGAAGATGAGAAATGGAGTGAAGATAGGCTTTCAGAGAAAGGATTTGCGCTTTTGTTGTTGGTTTTATTTTATTGTTCGGATTTATTTATTTATTCTTTCTATGATGCACCTCTTTTCCCAGCAGGAAAAGATATATTTCAATTCATTTGTTGTTTAACCTTTTTTTTCCTCTAGCCATTAACTCGGTTTCCATCATGCTGTGTGAATGCACATTTTGGATATGAAATTATATATTGTATAAAGGTTTTAAATTGGATGTTATTTATGTTTGTAATTCTTTTAATTTTCTTCCCTCTTTTGTTTTAGTAAATGTTGTGTGCTTTTGTCATTTTTAATTAATTTAATATTTGATTAAATTATTATTTAGAAAACAAACATCTATTTAAAATAACGTATTTCTGTGTGGATTAAGTATTTCAGTTTTGTTATTCATTTATTTATTAGCATTTATATTTGCATTTTATTTCAGCTTTATTTAAATGAAAATGCTTAATTGTTGAATTAATTATTGTATTATATATGAATTTATTATTTCAGCTTTTTATTTAGTTATTCATTTATTTATTGTGTTTCAAGTTTGTGTTTTTTCATTAAATATTTGCATTTTATTTCAGCTTTGATTCAATTAAAATGCTTAACTATTGGATTAATTATTGGGTTATATATGAATTTATTCCAGCTTATATTATTTATGTATTTATTTGTTTATTTATTTATTCATTGTGATTTTCAAGTGTGGTTTTTCATCGAATATTTGCATTTTAATTTAGCTTTATTTTAATTAAAATGCTTAACTAATGTATTAAATATTGGATTTTATATGCATTATTTATTTCCGTTTTTTTATTTATTATTTTTTTGTGTGTGTTTCAAGTGCTTAACTATTGGATTAATTATTGGATATGTAACATTTATTTCAGATTTATATTTATTTATTCATTTATTATTTATTTATTCTGAGTTTTAAGTTTGTGGTTTTTCATTGAATATTTACATTTTATTTCAGCTTTATTTAAATTAAAATGCTTTATTATAGGATTAACTGTTGAATTATTTTTTTCAGTTTTGTTTATTTATTTTTTTGTGTTTCAAGTGTGTTTTTTTTTTCATTTAATACATGTATTTTATTTCATCTTTATATCAATTAAAATGTCAAGTTCACTTTTCTTATTTGGATTTCTTGTCTTGTTTCTATTCCAAATATCTAAAGATTCTTAAATCGAGAAGTATTTTATAGACAAGTGAAACATATTGTCTTGTTTTCAGAAATAATGTGTCAAAATTAAGTGAGTCTTTCCTTAAAACAAGCAAAATAATCTACCAATAGCATAAGCAAAATAATATTATGGATTAAAAGGAAAGGAAAAATAAAATATTATTTTGCTTAAGTCATTGGAATATAATTTAGCTCATTTTAAGAAAAAACACACTTAATTTTGGCATATTACTCCTTAAAATAATTATGCATTATGATTTAAGCGTTTTTATATACATGGACAAGAAACAAAACAAAAAATCTAAATAAGAAAAGCATTTTTGCAGTGCAATAACCTCATTGCCAAATATATAATCCTATACTCATATACTATACAGCCAGACTCTGACTAAGAGCAAATACTTTTTACATCAGAAATATTTTACAATACAAACTCATGCAATAGACTGTAGAAGTGGCTAATTTACATAATGCACACTGTATTTAGTGATGCTGAAAATGCATTGTTTAATTAGCAGCACTCATGCATCTCTAAAACAACAATGCATTAAAAAATAAAGTCAAATGTTGCAGGGCCGTCTCAGGTGAAGCATCCTTGTTTGACATGAACCCCTGTTTGACATGAACTGTGCTGCTAACAGATGTCAGTCCTTCTGTGCTATTAACATCCATAATCCTCAAGAGAGTTTGCAAGCTCCAAACACAGATGCGGCAAGCTGTATATATTTATATGATGTGTATATTGTATAGAATAAATGTGATTTGAGCACATGTGTAACGGCATTCACACGTTCTTCAACTTTAAAATGTATTATATATATATATATATATATATATATATATATATATATATATATATATATATATATATATGAACATTATCATTTGGAGCATTTATTTGCAGAATATAACTACAGGTCAATATATGTTTTACCTTACATTTTGGGGACAAAATGCATGCATATTTGCATATTTTACATGTAAACATATAATTTCCCCCAAGGTATTAAAACCTGGAATACTTTTCATTGACTTATACTGCAAAGAAAATGCTTTCTTCCCTATAATTTTTGTCTTGTTTCTAGTCCAAATATTAAAAAATTCTTAAATCAGGAAACTTTTTTATTTATTATTATGAGAAAATACTTAATTTTGACTTATTATTTCTGAAAACAAGACTAAATTTCTTGCTAGAACATGCTACTTGAACAAATTATCAAAATTACATGTTCAATGTTATCGGTAGGTTTTAAAATTAAACACAAAATAAAGTTTGACTCAAAAAAGAGACCCAGAGATTTGCCATTAATGAGACTCACTGATGAGAAGTTACACCTTAGATACAACCTGCATGTAGTTAAAAAAGGAATGATTGCTTTATAGCATAACCATTATTAAGCTCAGAATGAAGCCAGATTGCGAACACATACACATTTTGAATGCACTATGAGGGCTAATAGTTGAAATTATTTTTGTTTTCTTTCCTTTTTCTTGTTTTATTAAGTGTAGTGCGCTTTTGTCATGTACTTCATTTAATTAAATTGTTAGTAAAAATCACATCTATTTTAATGAAAGTAAATATTACTGTATAGATTAATGATTTCAGTCTTTTCTTACCTAGATTTTTACTTAGAAAAATTGTTAAAACATGGTAAATGGCACTCTTTGACTTATTGATGAGAAGTTAGTCATCAGATACAACATGCTTTTAGTTAAAAAACTGTACAGTGAGTGCAGTGTAGTGTGGTTTTTGTCATGTTCTCAATTAAAATATTGGTTAGACAAATCACATATATTTTAATAAAAGTAAATATTCCTGTATAGATTAATGATTTCAGTCTTTTCTCACTTAGATTTTTACATAGAAAAAGTGTTAAAGCATCAGAAACAATATGCTTTAAGTGTAAAAAGGTATGATTGCTTTATAAAATAATTATTATTAAGCTCTGAAGGAACCCAGATTGTGAAAACATGCACATTTTGAATACATTATGAGGGATAATAGTTGAAATTATTTTTGTTTTATTTCCTTTTTTGTTTTTTACTAAATGTAGTGTGCTTTTGTCATGTTCTTTATTTAATTATTTTAATAAATTATTATTTACATAATTAAAGTAAATATTCCTGTATAGAGTAATTATTTCAGCCTTTTCTTACTTAGATTTTTACTTAGAAAAAGTGTCAAAAAAAGGTAAAAAGCACTCATTGACTCATTGATGAGAAGTTACGTATCAGATACAACATGCTTTTAGTTAAAAAAAGGTGTAATTGCTTAATCCGCTTGTTAAGTGGTGACGTATGTAATACTTTTTCCGGGTCCAAGCTGCTACTCACTTGAATTGGGAAAATATTCAACTATGATCACTTTTTATTCCTATCACACATGAAAGTGAATTTTATATAACCACATAGTGTACACAACATTCTCTGGGCTTGCTGGATAACAAATACCAAAATTTTAACAATTTATAAACAAATTAATCACTTTCTGGCCATCAGATATTAGCCATGGACATATATATTGTGATCGGGATATTTGAAAGTATTACAGCGCTTTGTAAATGTTTATTATTACTGTTTTACGAGTATCCCCATACATAATACATACCTGAAAGCCGCTTTGTGTGACGTCACACTTAACAACTGGATAAAATAAACATTATAGGGTCCAAATGAAGCCAAATTGCGAAAACATACTTATATTGAATGCACTATGAGAGTTAATAATTTAAATTATTTTGGTTTTCTTTGCTTTTTTCATTATTAAAAAATCATGTCATGTTCTTTATTTATTTAATACAAAAACAGCTCCTTTAATAAGGTAAATATTCCTGTAAAGAGTAATGATTTCTGTCTTTTCTTACTTAGATTTTTATTTTTAAAAAAGTTTAAAAAGTAACTATTATCAAGCTCCGAATGAACCCAGATTGTGAAAACACACATATTTTTGAATGAACTTTGAGGACTAATAGTTTAAAAGATGGCTCTCAAGTCAAAAAACCTGTGTTTGGTCCGAGCAGGCCTCGCTGCCTTCGTGTCCTTACATGCATCTCTGTCTCCTTTATCTCCCTGGACTAAAGCTCCAGCAGCATGTTTGTGCCAGGACCTCGACTCAAGATAAAGTTGAAGAGCTAGAGTCCTGCTGCCAACAACCACAGATAAACATCCCAGCGTCCACAGGTCCTGCACTGGAAAGAAGAGCACCAGGAATTAATGGAGACAAAATGCTTACACTTTTTTTTTTTTCGTTTTTTTTTTTTACTGTCTACTAACCCCAAAACCTCCAACTGATGAATGGATGCTTAAACAGATAGGTCACTGCTTTCCTCCTCAAATTCTCCAGAGAAACTTTATTTACTTCAAAACATAAATATAAGCTCGGGGTGTGAATGTAAATGCAGGAAGGAGAATTTCCTCAGTACACACTTGATCAATAGGTGTCTTAGTGAATTAGGCCATGCAGACGGAGCAGAGCGGCTTTCGGGAGCCTCTGGGGTTTCTCTGGTCTATCTGTTAATGTACAGTTCGCTGGCTGAGCCAAACTAATCCTCTTCAGGTCCATCCCTTACACTGACTCAGTGCTGTGCAACATGCTATTACTGTATATCACAACAGATAAACTATCTGTCACTCATGTGTGTGTGTGTGTGTGTGTGTGTGTATGCGCTGTAAAAATGCAAGCTTTTGTCTTGTTTCTAGTTCAAAGAGTAAAATATTCTTTAATTAAGATGTTGTCTTGATTGACTCGTTAAACTAGACGTGAAAAATTGGTGTTGTTTTGAGAAAAGAACAAGTAAATTTTATGCAAGTTTTTCCTTAAAAAGGCAAAAGTAATCTGACTGTGGTGGAAAATTACTCTGTTTTTAAATTATTTTATCTAACGCACTGGCAGATTATTTAGCTTGTTTTAAGAAGAAGCTCACTTAATTTTCATATGCGTTTTCTGAAAACAAGACAAACATTTTTGCTTGTCTTGAAAAAGTTTCTTGATTTAGTTTTTTTAAAGATATTTGAACAAAAATCACGGCAATAACTAACTAACTAACTATAATACATAATCAATCAACCAATCAATAAATAAATAAATAAAATGTTGCAGCATGTGGAGATACGATGTGGCTGCTTGACCTTTTTATTAATTTTTTGAAGAAAATATGATCTTTTTGGGCGAGGCAGTGGCGCAGGTAGTCACAGCAAGAAGGTCGCTGGGTCGCTGGTTCGAACCTCGGCTCAGTTGGCGTTTCTGTGTGGAGTTTGCATGTTCTCCCTGCCTTCGCGTGGGTTTCCTCCGGGTGCTCCGGTTTCCCCCACAGTCCAAAGACATGCGGTACAGGTAAATTGGGTAGGCTAAGTTGTCCGTAGCGTATGAGTGTGTGTGTGAATGTGTGTGTGTGGATGTTTCCCGGAAATGGATTGCGGCTGGAGGGGCATCCGCTGCGTAAAAACTTGATGGATAAGTTGGCGGTTCATTCCGCTGTGGCGACCCTGGATTGATAAAGGGACTAAGCCGACAAGAAAATGAATGAATGGATGAATATGAACTTTTTTTTGAAGAGGTTTGACTTTGAGGACCAAAATAATCACTTAAACAACATGAAATGACAAATTTTCAACATTAAACTCATATTACTTAAAATAGATTGCAACAGTATGGTTCTTGGAAGAAAATAATACGATTTCCAACAATAACGTTAAATTTTGAAGACAGAGCTGTTGTGAAAGAGCTGTTCAAGTATAGCACGTTTTCAAACGGCCGCACAAAGTGCTTTACACAAAAAACCCAAACAAACTATATAGACATTCATTCATTCATTTTCTTTTCCGCTTAGTCCCTTTATTAATCAGGAGTCGCCACAGCAGAATGAACCGCCAACTTGTGTTTTTCGCAGCAGAGGCCCTACCAATGCTATGTAGCTGCTTGACCTTTTTCTTGTTTTGTTAAAGAAAATACAGCCATTTTTTGAAGAGGTTTGACATCAAGGACCACTTAACCACTAATAATCACTTAAACATCATGAAATGACAAATTTTCAACAGATTAGCCACTTAAAGTCGTGCTATTTTGGGCTTTCCGCCTGGATTTTGCCTACCCAAATTCAAAAGCTTCCGAAATTCACATGCAGAGGTGTAAATGCAAAAGTTTGGTATCATTTAAAAGAAAACCCTTTGAATTTTCATAAAACACTGCTAAAAGTGTATAAAGTGATCAGAGATTTACAATAGATAAATAAAAATTTGGGTCAAATATGAACAAACATAACCAGTTTAAACTGTTTAATGTTTTAAAATAAAACTTTTAACGGGATGGTTGGGTTTATCGATATTTCACCCATTTTTTTTACATTTTTTAAATCAAATTTTAGCCGGAAATTAACCTGATAACATGTTTTGCGCAATTTTCAACAGGATCTTTGAACATTATTTACTTGGTTTAATTACCTACCTTGAAACTGATGCTTTAAAACGTGGTGAATTCAAAGAGATGATGTGTTTGGTGCTGCAGTTTTTATAGTTACAGCAATATTTAAGCCCACACATTGTTATTTTTAAGACAAAACATGGTGCTTTTATTGGCTGTGTTCAAAATCGCCACCCTATTCCCTTTAATTGTACATTATTGAAGTAAGTACCTATTTGTAGTGGTGTTTAAAACCATAAAGTGTACTCAGTCAATCCCACAATGCATTACAATAACGAGTGTACAATCCATGTACCTAGAAAATACCCATAATGCACTGAGTTTGCGCGCTAAACGTATTTCCACGTCGGACCACAAGATGGCGTCCACGGCGGATTCCAATCGGTGTTGGTTTGTGAGTAAAGTTTCTGAATGTTTATTTGTTTGTACAGCCCATATAAATCAAAATTACTAATGTTTACTAACACTTAAGACAACTAATGGTTGGATAATTATCACTATGATCTGCCCAAGAAGTTTAAATATTAATTCAGCTGAGGAAACAGCAGCACAAGCAAACCGTCATGAGCAATCAGTGCTTACTATATATTCACTTTCCTCTTTTTCATTCTCTCTATTAAGTGGACTAAGTAGTGGACTTATCATATGCATACTATTCATAATAGTGGAATATATTATGTAGTTATTAGGTATATATGGGGGGCGATTTCGGATCCAGCCGTTGTTTTTGTTTCAGTTGCTAACGTTAGCTCCGCCTGCTGACGTCGTACGTACACCGTGTTAAAGGGGTAGTTCACCCAAAATTGAAAATGTGCTGTTAATTTACTCACCCTCTCAGGACAAATATTATGTCACGTTGTTCTTCAGATGAACATTAAATATTTTTTTAGTGAAAGCCCTGGTCTTAAGGGCTCATAAAATGGCTACCAGTTATAACTAAAGTATAGGAAACACACATATAGCTACAGATGAAACAAAATGAATAGAGTTGGGTAAAGTTACTTTCAAAGGTAATGTATCACAATCTTAAGTCACTTTAATGAAGAAAACATTCAGTAAAAAATATATATTTGTGTTAATTTTAAAGGAAAGGAAAGTGAAATGTAAAAATAGCCCATGTGTTTGTTAATTTTGCATCTTTGTTTTAGATTAAGTAGGCTTAAGATTGTAATATATTACTTTTTGACGCAGCACCAAATACTTATATAGACTAAATACCTACACACATTTATTCATTTGTTCGTTCATTTGTTCATTCATTAATTAATTTGTTCGTTTGTCTGTTCGTTTGTCTGTTCGTTTGTTCGTTCTTCCGTCTTTCCACTTTATTGAAAAAACATTCAGTACCAAAAAAAAGAAAGAAAGATAAAAATGTAATGTGTTAATTTTAAAGGAAAGTACCTAATGTGAAAATAGGCTATATGCTTGTTAATTTACAATTATTTTATTTATTTTTTTACATTAAGTAGGCTTAAGATTGTAATATATAACTTTTTTACCCAGGAACGAATACCCATACCCACTGAATACCCACTAACATTTATTCATTTGTTTGTTCGTTCATTCATCTGTTTGTCCGTTTATTCATTCATTCATTTGTTCGTCCGTTTGTTAATTTATTTGTTTGTTTATTTATTTATTTACTTATTTATTTATTATAATTTTCTTTTTGGCTTAGTCTCTTTAGTAATCAGGAGTTGCCACAGCAGAATTAACTGCCAACTTATCCAGCATATGTTTTATGCAGCAGATGCCCTACCAGCTGCAACCCAACACTGGGAATCACCCTTACACTCTTGCATTCATACACACACACACACACACACACACACACACACACACACACACACTGCAGCCAATTTAGCTTATTCAGTTCACCTATACCACATGTCTTAGTACTTGTGGGGGAAACTGGAGCACCCGGAGGAAACCCACGCGAACACAGATTTATTTATTTATTTATTTATTTATTTATTTATTTATTTATTTATTTATTTATTTATTTACTTATTTATTTATTTATTTATTTATTTATTTATTTATTATTTATTTTTTTGTTTATTTAATTATCCCTTTAAAGATGGCAAACACTGATTGGCTGAGAAGCATTAGGAATAAGTAAGATGTGGCCTGAAATGTATCTCACAAATGACACAACAAGATTGTATGCAATAAAATTGCATAAAGCATACCTAAAATATTGTTCTTACCCAACATTAGTCATAATAAGAGACTTCAAACTGCAAAAGATGACATTCATTAAGCAAAAATTTCAAAAGGTGTTAAAAAACAGAAAATTCAATACATTGAGATGATTCAAAGCAACGTGGTGCCACAATTAACGTTTGTCTCCATTTACACCGACCACATAAACTGAGGTGGAAATTCTACAGTCCAATTCAATTAATGACAAAACAACAATCAATGTTGAGGAGGAGCAGCTCTTGACACTCTGCCAGCCACTGGTTTCCGCTGCGCGCTGAGCGAAACTGACAGTGTATGTAAAAAAGCGCACACACAGTTGTTTTTACAAGATGACTTCGCTGATGAAGGATTCTGGGCCGTCCGACCCAAATCACTGCACACTGATATTGAGCATCCGCCGTATGAACTAATTAGGGCGCCATTAGCACCCGCCCTTCCCTTTCTCTCTTATTACATTATAACTTGTGCTGCAAGAGCTGGAGGGGGAGAAAAAAAGAGAAAGAAACATGCGAACGAAGAAAAACATGCATTAATCATCTGCGCTGAATTGCAGGTTGAACATGCTAATTTAGAAAATAGTTTTTTTTTCCTGTGAGTGTTAGTTAATGCTTTGCAGATTTCTGGTTGGGATGAAAGTCCTTCTGTTAAGCACATTTGTTAAAACCTTCATCAGTGTAAAGAAATTATTGCAAAAAAATCAGTTATTATGAGTTGAAAGTGAAGCATGCAAGATGAGGTGCTGTGTGTAATATTAATGCAGATTTCAGACAGTTTTAAATTGAAATATCTTCACACACACAAACACATACAAAAAAGTGTCATTTATTGACTATATAGTCATTTTTTAGGTCAGTGTTGTATATTTATATGCACATTTTTCCCATTTTATATTTTATATTGTTTTTATTATGTTTGAACAAGGTTTCCCATTAATGGGTTGCAGCTGGAAGGGCATCCGCTGTGTAAAACATATGCTGGATAAGTTGCTGGTTTATTAAGCTGTGGTGACCCCTGATTAATAAAGGGACCAAGCCGAAAAGAAAATGAATGAATGAATGAATGAATGAATGAATGATTGAACAAGCATTTAAAGTTGAAAACACTAATAATTTAGTAACATGTTTCTTTGATTGTGCACATTTTTGTCTGTGCATATCCGTTTGTAGGACTTAATACACACATTTTCTGAGTTTTTATTTTCCTATATCTAGACAAAACAGCATGAAGTATTCATTTTCATCTTACACCTTACAGTATAATCATTAAACTGTTGCCAGATTTTAGCTCCAATTTGACTCATTACACCTGCACGGATGTAACTAGAAAGCTGAGTGAAGCTGCGGTCACACTGCGCGTTTCTCCCCATAAACTTCTATGCGAATGTGTCAGACCGGAAATTAATTAAGCCTACCCAATTCACCTGTACCGCATGTCTTTGGACTGTGGGGTAAACTGGAGCACCCGGAGGAAACCCACGCGAATGCAGGGAGAACATGCAAACTCCACACAGAACCAGCGACCCATCGACCTTCTTGTTGTGAGGCGACAGCACTACCTACTGCGCCACTGCGTCGCCCTCAAAGAAATTAATATAATATTAATATTTTTTTTCATATTCTACACAACAATTGTGTGATTCCTGAATTCTTTTTTTTTTATTTATCTAGACAAAATATAAGGATAAATATACATTTTACACTCTACATTATAATATTGTGATGACTAAATTCTAGATCTGTCACACAAGTAATTAAGATTCATTCCATCTAACATAAAAGTTTGATATATTTACATTTTATATATATATATATATATATATATATATATATATATATATATATATTTTTTTTTTTTTTTTTTTTTGTGTGTGTGTGTACTGTCTATATTTATTTTATTAATTACATAAAATCCAACATAAAATACATACATAAAATTCAAAAATACTGAAAAGAAATATAGACATTCATTCATTCATTTTCTTTTTGCCTTAGTCCTTTTATTAATCAAAGTTCGCCACAGTGGAATAAACTGCCAACTTATTCAGCATATGTTTTATGTAGCGTATGCCATTCCAGCCACAACCCAGCACTGGGAAACACCCATACACTCTTGCATTCACACACATACACTACGGCCAATTTAGCTTATTCAATTCACCTATACTGCTTGCGTTTGGACTGTGGGGGAAACCCACCCAGGGAATATAGACATACATATCTAAGAAATATAAAGTCATGCATATATTTATATCCAAAAAAAAAAAAAACACACACTGTACACAAAAATATATTTTGTAAATGCTAATAATCACGAATGATCCTTAGCCAGCATTACTAAATTCTAATGCATTTGAATCATTTTGTGACAGTATTTATTTAATTATAGACAAAATATACTATTAATGTCACTCACATAAGAATAATGCAATTAAAATTAAGGATTGGCAGTATCAGGCATTTGTCAAACTACAGCACAGCTGTAATTGTTAATTTACAGTGCACTTGTCAATTTTACAGTATTACTAGCCACCACAATTACCAATATTTTTACAAAATTAGCCATTAATACTGTACATTTCACAGCTATTTATTTACAGTGTATTCATGTCCAAAAACAGACCAAGGCCCATTTAATTAACCCTCCGATGCATTTGTTGCACTTTCACTAGCTGTTCTAACACACGAGTCGACAAGCTCAGTCTAAAGCCTCGCTGCGTTCTGTTTGGTGTAATTGTACATGCTGAACGATGTTCTGTTTTTGGCACCGCGCTCGCACTGTAAATAGCACTGGGAGCTTGAGCGCTGTAAGCCAGCCGCTTTGTTTTTGCCAGGGTTTTGATAAAGAGAGTCTCTCAGCACTGATCAGAGGAAGCTTTGTTGACGAGTCTTTGTCGATTTATAACCACACATGACACGAATCTTTATGAACACACCGCCTGCTTCCTAAAACATGCATCTGGGCACCTTCACCACATTAAAAATCAATGACATATCCATGCATTTTTACGCCTAATGCATCATCTCTGACGCTGACCTATTTGTTTTGCATGCATGAGAACAACAACATTGCAGCTTCTTACATAAGAGTAATTATAGTCACTGTTGGTGGTTGGCGATTGGTGCTCATGTTAAAACAAGAGGAGATGCATACTTTGCATAATGTTTACTTTTTGATTATTTTTGTGGCTTAATATTATTGTTTATTTTGGATGGTGGATGTTAAAAAAAAAAGGAATTGCATCAAGTGTTTATTACATTCGATTACGGTAATTTCCAACATGAAGAGTTCTGTGAACCTGTGTGCAAAAATTGTTCCAGGAACACATAATGAATGTGCAATTTTCTTTTACTTTGACATTCCTTAGAGGAGATTATATACAGCTACAAACAGGTTTAAGAAGTAGAGATTTAAAGGATATTACTTAAACTTTCTTTTCTGTTTCTTTGATACATTTTTTAAAGTTGTTTTATTTTATTATTTTTGTGGGGATTGAAGAAATGAGACAAACGATCAAAAATATATTTTAAAGCATCAAACGTCCTTCAAAAACATAAATTGCTTTCAAAACAGTGACTGTGCTGTCATTTTATGAAAATAATACTCTTTTTGTATTGTTAATTACTATTTTTTCCTCATTTATTAACCATCAAGATTCATCTAAAAAAAATAATAATAATTAAATGATTTTACATGTTGTCAAAGTTTCCATTTTGCACATCTAAAGCACATCAGGAACAGGTAAACTGGGTAAACTAAATTGTCTGTAGTGTGTGTGTGTATGTCCTGGTCCTCCAGGTGGTTGAGCTAACGACCCACCTCGTAAAAATTAGATGTTACGAAACACCAACATGGTGCAGCTAAATATCAACTTCGATATAAATGGCCCTGGCAGTGAGTAAGTAAAACACATCAGGAGAAATCTATTATGAGATGACATGTTCATTTGGTTACAAGACAGCATACCTGTCAAAACCGTCATACATAACACATCACATTTTTCAGATCTGAGCTTGTGAATGTCTTGTAGTGTCAGAGAGATGTAATGCCCAAACTATTTTTTTTTTTATGATTGCATGTTTAATTCAGTTCAAATCATGTTTATTTCTATAGCACTCTTACAATGTAGATTGTGTCAAAGCAGCACTGAAAAATGTCTCATGGCAGTTTTCAGAGTTGAATGCTTTAGATTTTGTTTGATGTAGTTTTATAGAAAAAAAGAGAAAGAAATGTGCTTAAAAATATCCTGATTAAATTAAGATTTAAAGTTTTAAAAGTTTTTTTGAAGTCTTTTAAAAGTTTTTATTGATTTAAAATTCTTACGTTATTGATTATTATACAAATATATATTCTACAGATGATAGGAAGTATGTTTAACAAAATAGTTTGGCTTAGGCTGAATGATAATGAAGCACTATTACTTTTATTATTTGATACAATATTATTATCATAAAATATATTTATTTTTAAGTAGATGCAGATGCCAAAATGTAATTTTAGGTTAGCTTTACTTATTTAAAGTCGTTAAACTTTGAGGAAAAAACAAGAGACAAATATATATTATATATACTAAGCTTGTGTGGTATCCAAACTTTAATACTGTCAAACCTCCTCCCTGTTTTACCGCGGTACACGATATTACAGTGAATAATAAAAAGAATTATAACCTAAGGCTAAGACTGCGTCGCCAAACTGTTGGCTTGTGTCTAAACCATTCAGAAACTAAATATCAAACACTAATAGTAAAACCATCACAAAATAATATGCACAACAATATTAACAACTTTTATTAGCAAAAAAAAAAAGTGCAAATACAACAATCAAACAGAATTAAATTAACATAAACATTAGAACAATTTTCGTGCAGAAACGCAGACACAAATTAATTAAATTTTACCATGTCCTTAAATTACTTTTTTTTATACTGTGTGGAAAGAGTTCATTGCCTTTGCTAAGCAATTTGTCACTGCATCAGTACAGGTTTTTCATCGGACACTGTCCCTTTTGTATCTTTTTGTTCCACAATTTGTAAATTGCCTCCCCCTCTCACCTCTCCCTTCTTGTACGGTCAAAACCTGAAATACTGTCAAACTGCAGAAGAGACCAAGTCACTTGCGCGACTCGCCATCTTACTCCACCTAACTCTTTCTCCTCTACGCTGTTTCATGATGATAACCATGCATCGTACTTTTAGATAGATAGATGTGTATAACGGTATTGAAACTGATACCGTTGCTATTTTTAGATAACGCGGTATACCATATTACTGAATTATTGCCCAATCCAAATAGACACACTCTCTCTTGCTCCCTTATACATACAGTATTTTCAGTTTAAGTTGTCTAAAATAACAATATTACTTTTAGTTTTAGTTAACTATAACCCTGGTCTAAGCCAAGATTGGAGCTTGAAGCGTCTACATGGATCTGGAAAGCAGGTAATGGAGAGCGAGCTGCTGGAGTATGAATGAATGAGTGTCAGTGGGTGTGCAGTGGGTGTGTGGATTCATCACACAGAGAGAGAGAGAGTGACTGAAATAACACACCATCACTGCATCCTCAAATGCCTTTTAAGATCTTATTCATCACAATAATTAGCGCCTCTGCAATGTGATCATTTTCCCCTCACAGCCTCCATATGGTCTGCCGCTCATCTGTGTTCTAAGATTGAGGTGTTAAAATCAGTGTGAATAAGTATTCATGACACATCTATCTATCTATCTATCTATCTATCTATCTATCTATCTATCTATCTATCTATCTATCTATCTATCTATCTATCTATCTGTCTGTCTGTCTGTCTGTCTGTCTGTCTGTCTGTCTGTCTGTCTGTCTGTCTGTCTGTCTGTCTGTCTGTCTGTCTGTCTGTCTGTCTGTCCGTCCCTCCGTCCGTCCGTCCGTCCGTCCGTCCGTCCCTCCCTCCCTCCCTCCATCCATCCATCCATCCCTCCCTCCCTCCCTCCCTCCCTCCCTCCCTCCCTCCCTCCCTCCCTCCCTCCCTCCCTCCATCCATCCATCCATCCATCCATCCATCCATCCATCCATCCATCCATCCATCCATCCATCCATCCATCCATCCATCTATCTATCTATCTATCTATCTATCTATCTATCTATCTATCTATCTATCTATCTATCTATCTATCTATCTATCTATCTATCTATCTATCTATCTACAGTATATAAAGGATAGATGGAATACTCTAGAAAGCAGTTTTGCTGTCTGTCACTTTAAATATGCAAACTATTTAAGGCAGGATGAGTTCTGATTGGCTGTCAGTGTTTTTTTTTTTTTTACCATTCATTAATTGAAAATAAAACTGTTAGAAAACTGCCTGCTCCATTTTGTTAAAGTTTTGGTGCAGACTACTGTTCAGAACGATTTTTAAAACTATATCTTTATCATTATGCATTATTCCCACTATTGGTGAGAACAGAACTTTAGCTGTAAGCCGATTGATTCACAAGATAGAATTAATATTTATGGTCCTGTTCGGGATTCTGTTTCAAGCTATAGATTTAGAAAAGCTGCTGCACCGCTGCTGAATGCTAGTGAAAGAAACCAGATGGAAGTGTCTTCCTACAATTTTAAGATTCTTTTATTGCACTTGTGAACCCCAACAGAAGCCCCAAAAATTTGCATAGGCATGATACAACACCAAAAGATTGAATGTATTTTTTTATTTAATGTTGTCTTTAAATAAAAAATGCATACAGACAATCCATGCAAGGTTTATTCCAAAATGTTATGCATAAATAATGAAGTATAATCTAAAATCAAGCAAACTATTGCAACGTTTGCAAACTAATAGGAAAAATATCTTTAAATCTCTGCAGGCATCGTCTGATTTACACTGGGCATTTACATATTAAACCAGAAATTTCTAGACATTCACAGCAGTTTAATATATGAGAATTTTGTTGAGCAGCATCCCTCATGCACAGATATTGGAAACGTTGCATGCATATTTGTAATGTTTTATCTATTTTCTTGTTGATATGTCTGGCAACCCCTGCACGCTCCACCATGGGAGGCCGGTGATTAAAGGTGTTTAT